>NW_023995706.1:0-85219 GCF_015586225.1 Lucilia sericata | reverse complement strand
AATTTTCTAATAACACACATGAGTACATTAAAGCTAATCAGCGGAATTATGTATTATTTTTATATTTTAGATTTTTTTTTTTTACTTTTTCAAATAATATTTTTTTCATTTACATAGGTACAAGCATAATCTAGCAGAAGCATGCACTGCTACTTAAAAAAAGATAAGCAAAATTACTCTTTTTAGAGAGGGAGAAAAATATGAACCTTGTAACTGTTCATACAAGTTGATGTAGGTTAAACGGATGTTAACAATACACCCACTCATTTCTTTTACACAGACAAATCTTATTCTCTTTACTTCTACAAACACAAGGAAAATCCCCTTTCTCTCCCTTGCAAGTCATGTGTGATGTGAACTGATTACAACATGTGAATACTCGAGAAGTACAAGCCAAATTAAATAATTGAGCGCACATTAGTGCACTTCCGCGTAATGTTAACTTCCGTTTAGAGTTTCGTGTGCTGGTTTTTTTTGGTTGATTTCCTTGTTAGAACAATATTTTTTATATATCAGCATATTGTGTTGTGTGGTTTTCTATGTGAAGTTTAAGTTTAGTTTAATACATTTACACGTTGTTTGGTTTTAAGAGTAGTTCAAAGCAGAAAAGGCTGAAATTTATGGGGATATGGAATGCTTTGATATAACTAACTACTACTAACTAACTAACTAACTAACTAACTAACTAACTAACTAACTAACTACTAACTAACTAACTAACTAACTAACTACTACTAACTACTAACTAACTAACTAACTAACTACTAACTACTAACTAACTAACTAACTAACTAACTAACTAACTAACTAACTAACTAACGAACTAACTAACTAACTAACTAACTAACTAACTAACTACTAACTAACTAACTAACTAACTAACTAACTAACTAACTAACTAACTAACTACTAACTAACTAACTAACTAACTAACTAACTAACTAACTAACTAACTAACTAACTAACTAACTACTAACTAACTAACTAACTAACTAACTAACTAACTACTAACTAACTAACTAACTAACTAACTAACTAACTACTAACTAACTAACTAACTAACTACTAACTAACTAACTAACTAACTAACTAACTAACTAACAACTAACTAACTAACTACTAACTAACTAACTACTAACTAACTAACTAACTAACTAACTAACTAACTAACTAACTAACTAACTAACTAACTAACTAACTAACTACTACTACTAACTAACTAACTAACTAACTAACTAACTACTAACTAACTAACTAACTAACTAACTAACTAACTAACTAACTAACTACTAACTAACTAACTAACTAACTAACTAACTAACTACTAACTAACTAACTAACTAACTAACTAACTAACTAACTAACTAACTAACTAACTAACTAACTAACTAACTAACTAACTAACTAACTACTAACTAACCTAACTAACTAACTAACTAACTAACTAACTAACTAACTAACTAACTAACTAACTAACTAACTACTACTAACTAACTACTAACTAACTAACTAACTAACTAACTACTAACTAACTAACTAACTAACTAACACTAACTAACTAACTAACTAACTAACTACTAACTAACTAACTAACTACTAACTAACTAACTACTAACTAACTAACTAACTAACTAACTAACTAACTAACTAACTAACTAACTAACTAACTAACTAACTAACTAACTAACTAACTAACTAACTAACTAACTAACTAACTAACTAACTAACTAACTAACTAACTAACTAACCTAACTAACTAACTAACTAACTAACTACTACTAACTAACTAACTAACTAACTAACTAACTAACTAACTAACTAACTAACTAACTAACTAACTAACTAACTAACTAACTAACTAACTAACTAACTAACTAACTACTAACTAACTAACTAACTAACTACTAACTAACTAACTAACTAACTAACTAACTAACTAACTAACTAACTAACTAACTAACTAACTAACTAACTAACTAACTAACTAACTAACTAACTAACTAACTAACTAACTAACTAACTAACTAACTAACTACTAACTACTAACTAACTACTAACTAACTAACTAACTAACTAACTAACTAACTAACTAACTAACTAACTACTAACTAACTAACTAACTAACTAACTACTAACTAACTAACTAACTAACTAACTAACTACTAACTAACTACTAACTAACTAACTAACTAACTAACTAACTAACTAACTAACTAACTAACTAACTAACTAACTAACTAACTAACTAACTAACTAACTAACTAACTAACTACTAACTACTAACTAACTAACTAACTAACTAACTAACTAACTAACTAACTAACTAACTAACTAACTAACTAACTAACTAACTAACTACTAACTAACTAACTAACTAACTAACTAACTAACTAACTAACTAACTAACTAACTAACTAACTAACTAACTAACTAACTAACTACTAACTAACTAACTACTAACTAACTAACTAACTAACTAACTAACTAACTAACTAACTAACTAACTAACTAACTAACTAACTAACTAACTAACTAACTAACTAACTAACTAACTAACTAACTAACTAACTAACTAACTAACTAACTAACTAACTACTAACTAACTAACTAACTAACTAACTAACTAACTAACTAACTAACTAACTACTAACTAACTAACTAACTACTAACTAACTAACTAACTAACTAACTAACTAACTAACTAACTAACTAACTAACTAACTAACTAACTAACTAACTAACTAACTACTACTAACTAACTAACTACTAACTAACTAACTAACTAACTACTAACTAACTAACTAACTAACTAACTAACTAACTAACTAACTAACTAACTAACTACTAACTACTAACTAACTAACTAACTAACTACTAACTAACTAACTAACTAACTAATAACTAACTAACTAAAGCTACATACTAATAACTAAACTAACTAACTAACTAACTACTAACTAACTAACGAACAACTACTAACGACTAACTACTAAGCTAACTAACTAACTAACTAACTTACGAACTAACTAACTAACTTTTGTCCTACCTAGCTAGCTAGCTAGACAAAAGTGCACTTTTTTAGAGGACCGAGCTGTGTTGAATCTTAATCAGAATCACACTACGTTTTAAAGATATCGTGTCAATGAAGATTGAAAAAACCCCCGGATTCTGGCTATATTTAAGACATTACAATAGTATGAAGACATCTTTAATTGGACGGAAAGTCCAATCTGTTGACCTCCTTATGAGAAATTGTGACATATAAGGTTGTCAAAAAATAAATTCAAAATATTGTTAAGAATTCGGTTTTTCTTGATTAATGGTAATTTCATGCTTTAGGTTAAAATATTTCGAACATAAGGGAAACCTTTAGTTTAAAGTCGTCTCGTTCAACGTTCTAGTGACTTAATTATATATGTTTTCGTGCTGTTATAAAGTCTGAAATTTTTTCAAAAACGGAGTATTTTCAATCTTAAGAACA
Organism: Lucilia sericata; assembly: GCF_015586225.1. Taxonomy (NCBI): domain Eukaryota; kingdom Metazoa; phylum Arthropoda; class Insecta; order Diptera; family Calliphoridae; genus Lucilia; species Lucilia sericata. Next base: position 81,738 of record NW_023995706.1, on the reverse strand, counting down.
CGATATCTCGAAGTAATTAATAATGATTTTGAGGCTTTATTCGGATTCAGTGCAGCTCAATCTTTGACAAAAGTATAAAGATCTGTGGGTTAAAAATTTTGTTGGCCTTTATTACCAATGCTTCAGAATTGCTTTAAATTATCTTTACTTGCTCAAAATCCTAACTTTTCTTTAAAATTTCCCTTTAAATAATTATATATCAATCGATAAAATTATCTTGTTAATTATCAAGTTCTATGTAACACAATTTCAATTCAGGATTTTAATCGGTTTAACATTATTTTATACGGAACAATACAAAACGTGTGTTTGTATATTTATAATGTATATACGTATGTATGTGCGTATATCATTAATATTATTGTTAATTATGATAAGATATACTCAATGAAATTTTGTACATACAATCGTGTAATTAAAACGAAATACTTAATCATTTACAAATGTTCAAAGTAAACAATTTAAGTTAATTAACTAAAGATTTACTTATTTATTTCATTAAAAGTATTCGTCAATCAATTAGAGACATTTAAAGAGGATTTTAATAAGGGACAATCATTTTAATTTGGTGTTATTGCAAAAAAGCCAAGAAAGTTTTGTTAATCTTTGTTATTAAGAATTTAGGAAAATATTTGCACGTTTTAAGATATTTAATAAATTGAATATTTGTAATGAATAGAAATGAAAAATATGTAATGAAAATTTAATTTATTTAACACTGAAAATGTTCTTTATAAATATCCCCTTCACCTTCATGACGTATACTTATGTATGAGTTTGTTATTCCGCTTTATAATATAAAGTATTTAAGGACTGGAACCTTATAGATATATCAGCTATCGCTGAGTCTATTATGATTTTGACATAAAGGTTAGTTTTGCCGAATTTCACCGAAATTCGAATTCGACGTTCAAGCATTTTCAGAGAGGGACTATGTAGGAGGCCTAGGGTCAAATAATGGCGGATCATTAGTATCATAAACTTATATAAAACTTGTGCCTATTTTGAAGAGGGATATTAATATATTTGGTATAACTATATAAATAAAATCCCACTTTACGATTTCTGAAGATTCTAGATCTAGTACACAGAGGGAAAATGAAATATAAACGCCTGGTACCAAATTGATACCAAAGAATTTATAATTTTTCAGTAACATCTGTTGTCAAAGTATATACATACGTACGATAACACTATGTAACGTTGACAACACAACGTTGTCAACATTGCAACAATTCGTTGTCGAAATCTAAATTTTATACACATCCGTTGTCTAAATGTTAACAAACGTTTTAAGCTCAGTATTGACAACGGATTGTTTGTCAATAGTGAACGTTTGTTAACGGATGTGTATAAAATTTAGATTTCGACAACGAATTGTTGCAATGTTGTCAATATTACATAGTGTTGTCGTACGTATGTATATACTTTTGACAACGGATGGTATTGAAAAATTATAAACAGTTTGGTGTCAATTTGGTACCAGGCGTGTATAATTCTTTTTCCCTCTGTGCAGTTTCCTAGATATACAAATTTTTGTATTTAATTTATATGGGAGGTGCTTAACACTTATTGAAATTCCGTCTATTTTTCTCATGTTCACATAAATGACAAAGTTTTTCGTGCAAAATTGTAAGATTCAAGCTCTAATAGTTTCCCAGATAAACGAATTTTTTATTTTAATTAAGATTGGAGGTGCCATGTCCCTACTTCTAGTCCAACAATTTATTACCGAAATATTCACATTTTTGTTTTTAATTCATATCGGAGGTGTCAAGACCCTCTAATGAAATTCCACTCATAGTTCTAATAGTTCCCCAGATAAAGGAATTTTAGTATCTAATCCATACGGGAAGGGCCACGCCCTCTTTTTATAATCCGCCTTTTTATACCCTCCACCACCATCAGTGGTGATAGAGGGTATAAATAACTTTGTCATTCCGTGTGTAACACCAAGAAATATTCATCTGAGACCCAACAAAGTATATTTATTCTGGGTCCTTATCAAATTCTGAGTCGATTTAGCTATGTCCGTCTGTCCGTCTGTCTGTGTAAAACACGCTCACGATAAAACGAAGCAATAGAGCTTAACCAAATTTACCCAAAATGTTCTTCATTTTCCTAAGTTCTTTGGTATTGCAAATGGGCAAAATCGGTTCACACCGGAAAAAGTTATGAATCAAAATTTAAAACAACCTCAGAAAAAAATAAGCATTTTTTACACATTCTGATATAATTTTCTCGAAAACTATGCAAGATAATTCCATGGAAATCACCATACATTAGTTTCTGCACAAGATCTTGATATCCGCTGAAAATTGCCAGAATCGGTCCACAATTTCATATACCTCCCATACAAAAGTACATATTCCCAGAAAATGGGTTTTTTGTTAATAACTTCCGCCACAATGTCGATATCTTCACAAAATTTTACAAGTCAAAATCTTATGTCATTAGAATTCTTTCAGAGGAAAAATTTTATGGATCGGTCCATAATTGGACATAGCTCCCATACAAGGTCCCCTCCCGAAAATCACTTAAACGCGCATAACTCATTACTAAATTAAGATATCCATATAAAATTTGGTATAAGTATTGCCCATATGCATAGAAATATTACTGTGAAAGTTTTTTCCGATCGGTCCATAATTGGTCATAGCTCCCATACAAGGTCCCCTCCCGAAAATCACTTAAACGCGCATAACTCAGTACTAAATTAAGATATCCATATACAATTTGGTATAAGTATTGCCCATATGCATAGAAATATTATTGTGAAATTTTTTTCCGATCGGTCCATAATTGGTCATAGCTCCCATACAAGGTCCCCTCCCGAAAATCACTTAAACGCGCATAACTCATTACTAAATTAAGATATCCATATAAAATTTGGTACAAGTATTGCCCATATGCATAAAAATATTACTGTGAAATTTTTTTCCGATCGGTCCATAATTGGTCATAGCTCCCATACAAGGTCCCCTCCCGAAAATCACTTAAACGCGCATAACTCATTACTAAATTAAGATATCCATATAAAATTTGGTACAAGTATTGCCCATATGCATAAAAATATTACTGTGAAATTTTTTTCCGATCGGTCCATAATTGGTCATAGCTCCCATACAAGGTCCCCTCCCGAAAATCACTTACACGCGCATAACTCATTACTAAATTAAGATATCCATATAAAATTTGGTATAAGTATTGCCCATATGCATAGAAATGTTACTGTGAAAATTTTTTTCGATCGGTCCATAATTGGTCATAGCTCCCATACAAGGTCCCCTCCCGAAAATCACTTAAACGCGCATAACTCATTACTTAATTAAGATACCCATATGGTACAAATATTACTCATATGCACAGAAATATTACAGATAATTTTTTTTCCGATCGGTCCATAATTGGTCATAGCTCCCATACAAGTTCCCCTCCCGAAAATCACTTAAACGCACATAACTCATTACTAAATTAAGATATCCATATAAAGTTTGGCAGAAATATTGCTCATATACAGAGAAATATTACTGTTAAATTGTTTTCCTATCGATCCATAATTGATCAAAGCTCCCATACAAGGTCCCTTTCAGAAAAACACTTAAAGGCACATAACTCATTACCAAATAATGATATAAATAAATACTATTTTTGTTCATAAATACTATTTTGTAATGCAAAAAGCACTTAATGTTATTTCAAAAATTTTTCACGATCGGTCTATATTTGGTCATATCTCTCATACTAGGTCCTGCCCCTAAAAGCGCTTTAACCGTATTTAACTATTTGCATTATCAATTTGTGTAGAACAAAATTATATATAGGTATGTATTTTTAAAATCCTTAAATCTTTCACACACATGCATACATGCAAATACGAGATATCGCTAAAGCATATCTTAGGGCGCTATACAAATTTAAATGAAAGTGGCGTTTCTAATGTTCAATAAATCTTGGAATTGTAGTAGATTTAAGCTGTTTAAATCTTGGGATTTTTCTATTTAAGACATGAGAAAACTTATTTCTACAAATATTTTATTAATTAGAAATGTATTAATACAAAAGTTGCTGGTGGAGGGTATTTAAGATTCGGCTCAGCCGAATATAGCACTCTAACTTGTTTTTACTAAATATTCAGGTTGTTAAAAAAGTGATGACTCTAGTTGACATGTTTTGCCAGATATACTAATTTAAGTTTTTTTATGTGATAGCTGCCACGCTTACTATAAATAGGATGCTCATTTTATGCTAACATATTTATATGGATGTCAAATATGTCCGTACATAATTTGATTGTTCTGGCTGTTGCAGTTTCTGAGATATGCCACTTTTAGTACTTATTGTGCATGAGAGCGTGGCACCTAGACCACTTGAAATTTTAACTATCATATATAGTTCCTACCAGACATATAAAGACACTATAAAATGTTCAGAAAAATATGTTCAACGTTTTAGCAGTCTATAAAGTCTGATCAAGCACACATTCGCCCAATTTATGGAGTCTGGTTGTATGGGGGCTAGGTGAAATAATGGACCGATATCAATCAAAATCAATACGGATCGTCCTTAGGGTCAAAAGTAGTACGTGTACGAAATTTCTACTTATACATATATCTACAAAGTTTTACATGGACAGACAAACATACAGACAAACAGACAGACAAACAGACAGACAGACAAACAGACAGACAAACAGACAGACAAACAGAGAGACTAACAAACAGACAAACAGACAGACAGAGAGACAAATAAACAGACAAACAAACAAAAGACAGACGGACATGGCTTAATCGACTCAAACATTTATTATGAACCAATTGGTGGTGTAGGGTATAAAAATGATAATTTTTGTTGTTATATAGTAAAGCATAGTGAAACCATTTCACCATTATCCACAAATTACAATACTAATTGAATATTTTCCCTAACTAACAAATAACGAAAAACAATTATGCCATAAAAAAAACATTAAACTAGAGCATAAACGTTATAACAATAACGTTTAAAGTTTATAGACATACTCATAAAGTAACATTTTTATGCTCATATAAACTAAAGGATGAAACTAAGAGAGAGAAAGAGAGAGAGAGCTTTTATATTGGCCAAGAGAAAGGGATATTTACACTTTTTTGGGGAAGCAAAGTATAACAGTTTATTAAGCTAATAATTTCCCTGTATTAAGGGGTAATTGAGGGAAATATTCAGAAATAACATAAAGAGAAGGCAGAAAGCTGCAAGTAGGCAAAAAGGACACGTTTTAAAGGGACTGTTTGAAAAGAAAAACAAACAATTGTTTTGTTTGTTAAGTGGTTTTTGGAAGAATTACTTTTGTTTAAAAAAATACTGACAGCAGTTTTATAAGATATTTTAAAAGATAACAAGTTTCTTTAAAGGATATGATTTTAAAGTTTAGGCTGAAGTTTTTTGCTTATAATTTATGTTTTAAGATTGTAATATATAAAAATTTTTATATAATTTATTAAAATGTTTATGACCTAACCATTGTATATATGGTTTAACCATAAAGTATGTTAAAATAACAAAAAATTTCGTTATTTTAAACAACACAAAGAAACACAACACATTTACGCAGAAAAAGAGCAAAAAGTCGAAAACAGCTTTTTGTCTCTTGAGACAAAAACTTGAATAAAAAACAAAAATTATATACAAAACAACTGCAAGTAATAAGGATATGACCTACGCAATAATACTAATGTAAAAACAAACAACAACAAAACCCAAGTCCTTTTTGAATGAAATTGTGTAAAGAGCAAGAGCATAAGGATATAAAGAAGAGAAATAAGTTTTTGTTAAATTGTAAACAAGAGTTCAAGTTAAAAAGCTTTTTAACGTTATTAACGTTATAAACTAAAGAAATCGTTAGATTTGTTCAATAACAACAATTCGTAAGGATTCGTTTTTTTGGCCAAATGTCAATGTGTGTGAGAGTTTTTGCAAGCAAAACCAGGTAAAATTGTAGGAGAGTAAAAAGCTTTTCAGTCGTTTAACGATATTCGGGCCGTACGGTTGTTAAGCTAAATACAAACGGGAACGTATATATTAAAAGAAACTTTAAGAATAGGGATAATAAATAAGCAACTGCAATAATTTAATTTAAAGCTATAATATAAACGGAAAATAAATCTAAACATAAATAAAATTATATAAATAATAAACCTTTGAAAAGGAAATGAAAAAATTATTGAAAAATTTTCTCTTCTAACCATTAAAAGGGCTTTAAAAACTAAATAATTGCCTGCGGTTTTTCAGAGTATAAATATTATTGTGGGCTACATGCTGGGTTCCTACATTTATGTGGGTGTATAAGTAAAAAAAAACCAAGTTAAATGAGTGCGTGTATATAGTATGTTCAGGTGTGTGTGTGTGTGTGCCTAAGGATGAGTGTGTGAACTGTGGCACAACTTGTATTTGATGTGTTTTTTGGCTTTTTAAAACATTTTGACAAATACAAATGCATAAATTATGAATGAAACTACCGTTAAGTGCGTGACAACTTATAATTTGTTATACAAAAACAAAATCCTACAACCACAATAATAACAATAACAAATCGAAATATAACAAAAACAGCAATCAAATTTAAATGTTTACAACATTAAACAAAATACCAATACAACAACAATAATATAATTATAAAAACCAAACTAAAATAACAAAATTAAATAAAATCCCTTCAATACAATAACAAATTCCCATAAATAAATCTATTTGGAAAATTTCCTTAAAATAATATATAAAAATAAATCATATTAAAAACAAAGTGTATTTATAAAAACAATAAATTTTGTTAAACAAAAGATTAAATGAAATATTTATAAAGAAAACAAAACAAACACGTGCTGTTTTTCTTAGCGATGGCACCCCTTTTTTTGTGTAACAAATTTGCCATTAATCATCATAATTCGTTCATTTATCTTAATAATTTTAACTTGAAAAACCATTGATTACATGAACGTTTAAAACAATATAGTGTGTGCGGTTTTATAAAACTTTAGTTAAACGTTGTTTATTATTTTGTTTTGTTTCAATTGCTCTCATTTTTTCGCTGGTTTTTGTGTTTAACAACTGAAACCAACTGTTTGGCATATTTATTGTTCTCGGTTTTAGGTGAACGTTTCTGTGTTTCCTATTTTAACCAACCTTAATGGCTAATGGCTTTTGAAGGATTGCAAAAATAAATGATTAATTATGGTAAATAGAAATTTATGTCATTATTATATTTAACAAATATTTTTTGTTTAAATTTAATGCAATAATTTTGTTCATGTTTTCTATTACAATTTTTCTTTCGAAATATCATTAGAACTATCATAAATTCCCTATCAGGACAAAATTTTGTTCAAATCAATTTTGAGTGCCCAAAAATCAAACCAAAATATTAACCTTTAACTACGAACGTTGGGGTAATTTTGACACCTGACTTACATTATTTTAATTTACTCACATCACGATGAAATTCAGCATAAATAATTTTTATATAAACATAAATCCTTCCACCAAATTTTGCAAAGATCGGACAAAATTTAGTTCAAATCAATTTAGAGTTCCCAAAAATCAAACCAAAAGATTAACCTTTAACTACGAATGTTGGGGTAATTTTGACACCTGACTTACATTATTTTAATTTACTCACATCACGATGAAATTCAGCAAAAAACCTTTTATATAAAAATAAATCCTTCCACAAAATTTTGCGAGGATCGGCTCATATTTAACCCTATCCCCCATATAAAGCATACTTCACTATATCAGTTTTTGAACTATTTTGTATTAAGATAAAGATCAATAACGTCGTCAAGTAATAACGACAAACAAAGTTGTATTTTACTCATGAATAGACATGGGTTTCTAATCGATTAATAAATAGTGCGGTTCCTATATAAAATACTTTGAAAAAACATATCTAAGCTTGTAAAACGATGCAAAACTAAAATCAAAATTTTAAAATATTTCTCATCATATATGTTATTTTAAAGGCCTCAGTTTCTACTTTCTAAATCTGTTGAGAAACTTTAAATCGATTTAGATTTAACTAAGTTAACTCTTTCACGTATACGGGACACCGGTGTCCCAAGATTTTTTTAAAATTTTCTCGATTTTGAGCGTAATTTTGAGTTTAAAGCTACAGTAAATGGTTATTTCCAAAGAAAAATAAGTTATTTTTTAGAATTTGATGTCACTTCATGCTAAAAAGGATAAAATCCTGTAATATCCTTTGAAAACACTTTTTCCATTTTTCATCTAAAATTATCAATATTCGTCAAAATAACATGTGTGGTGAAGTCATATCCATAACATGTCCAACGGTTTAGTTTTGTGCGTGAAAGGATTAAAGACTTATAAGTTCTGAAAGATACGAAAAACTGTGTTTCAACCCGAATCTCAAGATTTTGTAGGTGTTTAGCAAATTTCAAAAAAACAGATTCTTGTGATACTCGGATCCGCCTTTTAGAAAAATAATATCACTTCCCAGGTATTTATTTTTGTCGCATAGTGTAAGTTAAGGTTAAATGGTACGGTATTTTCTTGTCCGATTTCTCAAATATATAAAAATTACGTTGAAATATACTCAATTACGAATGTGCAAATCCTGTTCTAACATATTAAAAATTTTGACTTAAATTAATTTCGTATAAGAAACACAATGGTTAAGAAACTTTAATTTTTGTAAAGCTATTGGATATATCGCAATGAACTTTCACATATTTGGAACTGAGATGTTTTCGAGTTGATTGACAGTTATAGTTGATTGAGGGCGGAATCAATTTATGATCCGAATGAGCTGAAATTTAAAATATAACTACTTCTTCACAGTTCGATTTTTGTGTTTTATAAATTATATTAAAGATAATATTCCTTGGAATATGCTAATATTTTTATAACCAGAAATATTCATCTAATACCCAACAAGGTACATATGTATATTCTGGGTCCTTATCAAATTCTGAGTCGATCTAGCTATATTCGTCTGTCCGTATGTCTGTGTAAAACACTCTCACGGTAAAACAAAGCAATAGAATTTAACCAAATTCACCCAAAATGTTCTTAATTTTCCTAAGTTGTTTGGTATTGAAAGTGAGTAAAATCGGTTCACATCGGGAAAAGTTATGAATCAAAATTTAAAACAACCTCGAAAAAAATAAGCATTTTTTACACATTCTGATGTTATTATCTCGAAAACTATGCAAGATAATTCCACGAAAATCATCATACGTTCGTTTCTGCACAAAAGCTTGATTCCTCCTGAAAATTGCCGGAATCGCTCCACAATTTCATATACCTCCCATACATAAGTACATATTCATGGAAAATAGGTTTTTTGTTAATAACTTCCGTCACAATGTCGATATCTTCACAAAATTTTACAAATTAAAATCTTATGTCAATAGAATTCATTCAGAGAAAAAATTTCTGGATCGGTTCATAATTGGACATAGCTCCCATACAAGGTCCCCTCCCGAAAATCACTTAAACACACATAATTCATTACCAAATTAAGATATCTACATAAAATTTGGTACAAGTATTGCTATCATATACCGAAATATTACTATGAATTTTTTTTCCGATCGGTCCAAAATTGGTCATAGCTCCCATACAAGGTCCCCTTCCGAAAATCACTTAACCGCGATTAACTCATTACTCATAATTAAGATAACCATACAAGATTTGGCACAAATATTTCTTTTATATGCAGAAATGTTTCCGTAGATGTTTTATCCGGATCGGACCATATTTGGTCGTAGCTCACATACAAGGTCCCCTTCAGAAAAACACTTAAACGCACATAACTCATTACCAAATAATGATATCCATACAAAATTTTGTCAGAAATATAACTTTTTTCTAATTTAAAATTAGTATTATAAAATTTATTCAGATCGATCCATATTTTACTTTTATATACAGAAATGTAGCTAGAACATTTTTTTACGATCGGTCTACAATTGGTCAGATGTTCCATACTAGGTCACTTCTCGAAAATCACTTTAACCGTATTTAACTAGTTGTGATATCTTTTATAAAATTATTATAAACATTTTGTGTACAACTATATGTATATGTATTTGTATGTCCTTACACCTTTAACACATATACAAATTATTAATTATCGCTAAAGCATATTTTAGGGCGCCATAAAAGTATTAAAGAAAATGGTGTTTGTAATGTTCAATATATCTTGAATTTATAGTATGATTTAAGCTATTTAAACTTATTTCTATAAATATTTGATCAATTAAAAAAGTATTTATATATAAGTAGCTGGTGGAGGGTATTTAAGATTCGGCTCAGCCGAATATAGCACTCTAATTTGTTCCTTACTAATTATGCTAAGGGGAAGCTATGTGCCAATTTTTAGTATTTATCTCAAATTCCCCAAATTGCTAATTTTTTGCCTATATATAAGCCCAAACGGCTGTACCTAGAATCATGAAATTTTGACAGTAGATGTGTTTTTGGTTATATAGATCCACTAAGGAGGGATTTGTTTAAATTTGTACATTTAGGGGTAAAAAAGGGAAAAAGCGGGTAAAACCGGTTTTCTTAATTATCTTTCCTAATATTAGTGATACAAAAAAATAATTTAAATGCACATGTATCTACTCTTAAAATAAGCATATGGGTGTCTGGTACTTATTTGAAATTCGTACATTTAAGGGGTGAAAATGTGTAACAAAGGTGATTTTGGTACCATTTTTGGCCGTTTAGAACTTTTTAACTAATAAACAAAATAACATTTTTGTAAATATTTTGAATATATCTCCCAAAATTAAGAGACAACTGTTTCGTACTTTTTTTAAATTCAGCCCTTTTTGGGTGTAAAAGGGAGAAAACTGTATTTTTGGTACTTTTTTAGCACATTAAGAAAACTTTTTCGATTTATTGAAGTATTCCTATTAAATTACGGACTAACTCTGTAATATTTATTGAAATAAAATGTTTGCTATTTCACTGGGGAAAAAAGTACCAAAAGGGGGAAAAACGGGAAATTTAATTTTATTCAAACTTTTTGAGCCAATTTTTATAAAGTTTGAAAAAGTAGTTTATTTACTCACACAATATAAGATATTGGTATATTATTTTGGAATTCGAGTACTGGAACCAAATTCGAATAATTGTTTGGTACTTTTTGAAAGCACAATTTTTCTGGAACAAATGAATGCAAATTTGAATCGTTTGAATTTTATCTGTGATATATAAGATTTAAATACGGAAAATTTTGTAAACTTAATTCTCAAAAAGTATATTTCTAAGCGAAAAGGGGAAAAATTGTACTATTTTTATTAATACTTGCCACTAAGGTAGAGAACTTTTTAGTACTTTTTATCTCATAAATGGTACTTTTTGAATTTTCTAAAATATTCAACCTAGGAACATAAATTTAAACATACATGGTCTTGACTGAATAATATTCTGTAAGTGGGTACTCTTTGGTAATTTTCCATTCTTCAAATGGTACCTTTTGGTTTCTCTATAATGGTTAACCGGAACACATCCTTATTAAATGAGAATTTATTGATAGAGATTATTGTACTTTTTCGCTTTTCCGATTGAACATAGAAATATAAAATTTTAAATATAGGGAACTTAGTGAATGAGAATCTACAGAAAGGGACTTTTGGTACTTTTTCATTCATCAAATAATATTTTTTGAATTGTTTATAATATTGAACACAGAAACATAAATTGATTAAATAGGAGGTATTTTATAGTACTTTTTTCAAATAGTAATTTCGAAAATTTCTATAATGTGGAAGCTAAACGAATGAAACTAAAAATAAAAAATTCTTCCTGAATGCGAATTTATTCACGTGATATTGAACGTAAAAAACTGAAACAGTAAGATTTTTTCTAAATCAGTTTTAATTTTTTATAAAAGAAGTGGTTAGTGTTCTAGTCTGGTAGACCGGAGGTGGTGGGTTCGATTCCCACCTGAGGCTCGGGTTAAGGAGCGCACAACAGGCCCGATAGAGGCCTAGGTGTATTTCTTCGGATTTGATGTATATACATCCTCTTTTCAAACTAACTAACTAACTAACAAACTAACTAACTAACTAACTAACTAACTAACTAACTAACCTAACTAACTAACTACTAACTAACTAACTAACTAACTAACTAACTAACTAACTAACTAACTAACTAACTAACTACTAACTAACTAACTAACTAACTAACTAACTAACTAACTAACTAACTACTAACTAACTAACTAACTAACTAACTAACTAACTAACTAACTAACTAACTACTAACTAACTAACTAACTAACTAACTAACTACTAACTAACTAACTAACTAACTAACTAACTAACTAACTAACTAACTAACTAACTAACTACTAACTAACTAACTAACTAACTAACTAACTACTAACTAACTAACTAACTAACTAACTAACTAACTACTAACTAACTAACTAACTAACTAACTAACTAACTAACTAACTAACTAACTAACTAACTAACTAACTAACTACTAACTAACTAACTAACTACTAACTACTAACTAACTAACTAACTAACTAACTAACTAACTAACTAACTAACTAACTAACTAACTAACTAACTAACTAACTAACTAACTAACTAACTAACTAACTAACTAACTAACTAACTAACTAACTAACTAACTAACTAACTAACTAACTAACTAACTAACTAACTAACTAACTACTAACTAACTAACTAACTAACTAACTAACTAACTAACTAACTACTAACTAACTAACTAACTAACTAACTAACTAACTACTAACTAACTAACTAACTAACTAACTAACTAACTAACTAACTAACTAACTAACTAACTAACTAACTAACTAACTAACTAACTAACTAACTAACTAACTAACTAACTAACTAACTAACTAACTAACTAACTAACTACTAACTAACTAACTAACTAACTAACTAACTAACTAACTAACTAACTAACTAACTAAATAACTAACTACTAACTAACTAACTAACTAACAAACAAACTAACAAAATTTTGTATGTATTTAATTTTGTTAGGGTAGCGAAGCACCCAGGGTATGCTAGTAAATCGTTAAAATATCAAGGTATTAGATGAATTCAATAAAAATTAATAAGCTATTTCATAAGAAATGCTTTCTCTATGATATAACATATTTGCCTTTATGGAGCATATTAGGGTTAATGTCAATGTTACTTCAATTAGACAAATATTTGGGGTAGAAAAGCTATTGGGTGATTTGTGTTAATTCTGATATTTCGTCCTCTGCGAAGAACTATACATTAGAACAAGAGTACTTTATCACAAAGCTTTCTTTAGAAGTTCAAATATTACTAAAATATTTACAAATATAACAGTACAAAATCTTAAAATAAACACCCGTCTTAAAACTGTGTATATCAAGTAATTTAATCATTAGAATTTTTAAATTAACAACACCCACCCATTTTTAACTAAAGTTTCCTGTACATAATTTCCTCTAAAGTTTCCATTTCTTTCGTTTTTTACTGATTAAATTTTTGTATAAATATTAAATAACATTATTAACAGTTTCGTAGAAAATAAATATTTATTTATAAATTGAACTTTATTGCAACATTTTAACAAGAACCCTACAAAAAAAAAGTCATATAAAAGATATTAATAAAAAAAGAAACAACTTCCCTAAGGACACTAAGCTAAACACACCATAATAAAGTCCCTTTTGTATAATTTGTTGTATAAGGGAGAGCAAAAAAAAATGCAAAACAAAAATAGAAACTAGGAAGAGGCGTAATGAATTTAAAAACTTATAAAAAGAAAGAAAACTTTAGTTTAAAGTAAAATCAACAAATGGTAATATTTTTATGTATTTTTTTGTTTTTTTTTCAGGAACTTGTACTTGAAATTAATACATATTGTTTAATGAAAAAATAGCTGTATTGATGTTGCTTTATTTTAGGAAATTATAGCCTAGTAGAACATTTTTTTCATTATTTCTACACTTTTTCCTTCATAATTTTTCTATACAAATTAAAGGTTCTGCTTGTAAATACATGGAACAAATTTATGGGACGTTCTATGAACATGCAGTAAAAAACTAAATAATACAAATTTCCAGTTTTTTTCTACATAAGTCTGCTTTTGTATGTATAAATTTGTAATATGGAAATAGAAAAGTACATAATTACAGTTATTACTAAAAATGAAAATGAATTTATTATAACGTAAATTTAGTTTTTGTTTTCTTTCTTTTCGTTTCTGGCTATTTTGGGTAATTTTGTTTGTCAGACTAGAAAATAAAACGGTGTAACTATGTACCCATAAAAATATTAGTAAAACATAAAAAAAAACAAGAACAATTTAGTAAATACTTACTAAATTGAAGACTAATATTTGTACTAAGTGTAAGTGAAAGTATTTTTAGTATTACACACACAAGAGTGTTATATTAGGCTGTACCAAACTTTGTATACTCTTCACCATTGCACAGTGGTTTAGAAACACCTCACTCCAAACACATGTTTTGAGCTGAGGTGTTTATGAGTTTTTGGCAGTTGTTGGTGATCGAAAGCGGAATGGGGTCAAGTGGGTAGCCCCTTCAATTTGATCACAAAATTCTAAATAAATTATCTTGTCCCTATAAAAAGTTAGATGCATCCAAAATTGCAACATGTAAAAAGGACCGCATTTCCTAGATTTTTTTTCCAAATATACATTCTTTTATAGAATAAATTTTTCTGCAGGAAAGAGAACTTAATGTACAAATATGTAAAATAAAATTTTGCTTAGTTTAGCGAACACTTGGTCAATTTTGAAACAAATATTTTGATTTGAATAAAAAATTGTAAAAACGAAATTATTTTATAAAGACTTGAATCTATATATTCCAAAATTTTGTTTCTATATCTTTATCCATTCGAATTTTACATTAATGCAAATTTAAATATTTTTAATTTTAAAAAAATCTCTATATTATGATTTTTTTTAGTTTTTCGTAAATGGTGCTCAGTGGTATACAAAAAAAAAAAACAAGTAAGAGTGTTATATTCGGCTGTGCCGAATCTCATATACCCACCATCGAACCGTATGCCATAAAAGGAATGCTCCCCTAACATCACGATCACTCATCAAATTAACTGATCGTTTTTCATAAAATTTTGTAGACCGATTTTGGTTCATATAAACATGTTTACATCGAATAGCATCACTGTACTCGCATTTTTATGTCAGTAATTAGCGCTAAAGTAATTCTTTCGAGGCAGGCTTATATGGGCGGGTAGGGTAAGTTACCGAAACTTTTCGCATGAAATTCTATAAAACTTTCTTATATCAAATTTCATAACTGTAGAGTGTACATGTATTTTTAAGCCAGAAAACGTTAAAGTAACATTCTGAAGGGGACCTAATATGGGGGATAGGGTCAATTATGGATCGATCCACATAAAATTGGGTAGAGAGGTTTCGGCTTGAAAGTTACTTACTTGTCAAATTTCATCGCTATTTCGACGCGTTAAAGTCATTTTCTGATGGGGATCTTATATGGGGGTAGGGTTAATTATGGACCGATCCATATAAAATGTGGTAGAGAGATTTTTGATAGCAAGACACTTACTTATGTAAAATTTCATCGCTATACTTCCACATAAAATTCGGTGGAGAGATTTTGGTTCATAAGAGATTTGCTGATGTCAAATTTCATTGCTGTAATCGTATTTTGAAGCCAGTAATGAGCGTTAAAGTAATTTTCTGAAGGAGACCTTATATGGGGGATAGGGTCAATTATGGACCGATCCACATAAAACTTGTTACAGAAGTTTTGGCTTCAAAGTAACTTACTTGTATCAAATTTCATCGCTATACTCGTATTTGTATGAGCGTTATAGTAATTTTATGGAGGGGACCGATTGGTGGTAGGGTCAATTATGGACCGATCCACACAAAATTTGTTGAAAAGGTTTTGGCTCCTAAGATCCTTACTTATGTCAAATTTCATCGCTATGGTCGAATTTGTAAGCGAGTAATGAGCGTTAAAGTCATTTTCTGAAGGGGATCTTATATGGGGGGTAGGGTTAATTATGGACCGATCCTCATAAAATTTGGCAGGGAGTTTTTGGCTCATATAACACTTATTTATATTGAATTTTATTGCTATAGTTAAACTTTTAAATCATATATGTCCGTTAAGTCTGTTTTCGGGGGTCCACTTGTATGGGGGCTATCCGAAAACGTGGACCAATACCAAACAAACCTTACCTATGGAAAATATTTCTGGAAAATTTCAACCTTCTAGCACATACCGTTCGGACTCTATCGTGTTTTCAAAAGACAGACAGTCGGATGGACGGACGGACATGGCTAGATCGTCTAAGAATTTAATAAGGACCCAGAATATATATACTTTTGTGGGTCTATGACGAATATTTCGATGTGTTACAAACGGAATGACAAAATCATTATACCCCCCATCTTTTTTGATGGTGGGTTTAAAAATTCAAAATTTTTTATATCGAGGGAACAAGGTCCATTCAAACAAATGCCTATTTTTTATATAAAATTAAACTTTAGGTCAAAAATTCACAAATCGCAAAGTCGACATCAAAATTTAGGAGCCATCCACCTTGATATGTTAAATATTTCCTCCTTAGTTTTACATGTGAAAAGGACAAGGTAGACATTTTATATATCAATGGATTGGAAATTAAGTCTAGTTTTCAGAAATTTTTTAGCAATTCAGAAATTCACTCAAATCAGACTAATCAATACAGAATTATTCCAGAGTAAATATCAATTAATATTTATACATTAATAATTAGTAATTGGAGTCCTTTTAACGGACACCCCATTGGGTGGGTGGTTTCAAAAAACGATTCCCCTTTAACTAGAAATGCATTAAGGATTAAAAAAAAAAAAATAAAATTGTTTACATTTACATATATTTTTCTAACCTAATTTTTCATGTTTTTCAAAAATAAAGGATATAAAATTACAAATTGAAAGTGGCTATTAAAGGTATTTCGTTGCTTTAGATTTTCTTATCCTTTTAATACATCTTAACCACTCAAGTGGAAATTTTCTTACACACCAAATTCAATGTTGACGCATTCTTTTACATACAAAAAAATCAAATACATTCTCACATTACCACTACAAGTATTTGTAAGCAAGTGTATATGAAAAAAAAAAATTTAAGAATTTCTATATGTTTATTTCGGGTTTATTTTTTTCAGTAAATATTTAGTATAAAAAGTATTTTCTTGAGGCTGTCTGTGTATTGAAGTAAAAAAAATAAATAAATATATAAAGGAAATAAAACCATAAAAAATAAACGTTATGTATGTTGTGCGCCATTAAAGGTCTGGCTAAAAAAACTGAAAAAAAAAACACAAACGACAAAAACAACAATAACGAAATAAGTCAACGTTCTGTTAAAGTGTTGAACAAGAAAGTTAAATGTAAGCATTTGACATTTTAAGAGCGATGGGTTCGTTCAGATACGCTAATAGAAACATTTGCTTTATGACTATATACTATACTTACCTAAAAAATATATAGTTGTATGTAAGCAGTGGTTTTCCCAGGATATCATGTACCCCTATAAGACAGATTTTTTTAAATTGTTAACTATTTCGTTATCTAATTTGTTTGCGATCTTTGTCATAATGAGAGTCTTTCTTCAACCATGACTTCTACTCACACATATATATACATATGTATGTTTTTCTCTTTTTAATTTCGGCATAAGCAACTGATTTTTTTCACAAGTGAGATATAGCCTCTGTGTACCGCAGGGTATGTACATATCCTTGAATCTGGTTTTGTTTGTAAATATTTATTCTATATATCTACTTGTTTGTATATTTGTCAAACTAGGTTTTGCGTTTATAATTCTCATACTATTTGTACTCGCACTTATTATATTTATTTCCACTTTCATTGCTGCCTAAAAATAAATATATATAAAAAATAAGTCGGGGAAAAAACAGATTCTTAACAAAAGAACAACAAATAAATTGAAAGAAATGAACAATTTCTTAAAACCCCTTTTATTATGACGACAACAACAACAACAGAAATATAAACTGAAAAACAACAACAGCAAAAGCCACAATTGTAGGGTGTAATAATATATTTATTGGACTGCCATCTAAAATGTTTAAGTTAAAATTATACTATAGAATAGACCTTAGACTAGACAATAGACTAGACTATAGACTAGACTATAGATTAGACTATAGACTAGATTATTAGATTAGACTAGACTATAGACTATAGACTAGACTATAGACTAGACTATAGACTAGATTATAGACTAGACTATAGACTAGACTAGACTATAGACTAGACTATAGACTAGACTATAGACTAGACTATAGACTAGACTATAGACTAGACTATAGACTACTATATAGACTATAGACTAGACTATAGACTAGACTATAGACTAGACTATAGACTAGACTATAGACTAGACTATAGACTAGACTATAGACTAGACTATAGACTAGACTATAGACTAGACTATAGACTAGACTATAGACTAGACTATAGACTAGACTATAGACTAGACTATAGACTAGACTATAGACTAGACTATAGACTAGACTATAGACTAGACTATAGACTAGACTATAGACTAGACTATAGACTAGACTATAGACTAGACTATAGACTAGACTATAGACTAGACTATAGACTAGACTATAGACTAGACTATAGACTAGACTATAGACTAGACTATAGACTAGACTATAGACTAGACTATAGACTAGACTATAGACTAGACTATAGACTGGACTATAGACTAGACTATAGACTAGACTATAGACTAGACTATAGACTAGACTTGGAGACTAATGGACTAGACATGAGGCTAGGAAAACTTAATGTAACTATTAGACGAATCTATAGACTAGACTTATGACAGACTAGACTGACTATAGACTAGACTATAGACTAGACCTATAGACTAGACTATAGACTAGACTATAGACTAGACGATAGACTAGACTATAGACCTAGACTTACTAGACTATAGACTATACGAAGACTAGACTATGAGACTAGACTATAGACTAACTATAGACTAAACTATAGACTAGACTATATACTAGAACTATTGAACTAGACTAGACTAGGACTATCGACTAGACTATTAGACTAGACTATAGACTAGACTATAGACGAAGTCTATAGACTAGACTATTAGACTAGACTATAGACTAGACCTATAGACTAGACTAGTAGACTAGACTTATAGACTAGACATAAGACTAGACTATAGAATAGACTATAGACAGACTATAGACTAGACTATAGACTAGACACTATAGACTAGACTATAGACAGACTATAGACTAGGACTATAGACTAGACTATAGACTAGACTATAGACTAGACTATAGACTAGACTATAGACTACACTAGACTAGACTAGACTATAGACTAGACTATAGACTACACTATAGACTAGACTATAGACTAGACTATAGACTAGACTAGACTATAGACTATACTATAGGCTAGACTATAGGCTAGACTATAGGTTAGACTATAGACTATACTATCTAGACTATAGACTAGACTATAGACTAGACTATAGACTAGACTATAGACTAGACTATAGACTAGACTATAGACTAGACTATAGACTAGACTATAGACTAGACTATAGACTAGACTATAGACTACTATAGACTAGACTATAGACTAGACTATAGACTAGACTATAGACTAGACTATAGACTAAACTATAGACTAGACTATAGACTAGACTATTGACTAGACTATAGACTAGACTATAGACTAGACTATTGACTAGACTATAGACTAGACTATAGACTAAACTATAGACTAGACTATAGACTAGACTATAGACTAGACTATAGACTAGACTGTAGACTAGACTATAGACTAGACTATAGACTAGACTATAGACTAGACTATAGACTAGACTATAGAATAGACTATAGACTAGACTATAGACTAGACTATAGACTAGACTATAGACTAGACTATAGACCTAGACTATAGACTAGCTATAGACTAGACTATAGACTAGACTATAGACTAGACTATAGACTAGACTATAGACTAGACTATAGACTAGACTATAGACTAGACTATAGACTAGACTATAGACTAGACTATAGACTAGACTATAGACTAGACTATAGACTAGACTATAGACTAGACTATAGACTAGACTATAGACTAGACTAGACTAGACTATAGACTAGACTATAGACTAGACTATAGACTAGACTATAGACTAGACTATAGACTAGACTATAGACTAGACTATAGACTAGACTATAGACTAGACTATAGACTAGACTATAGAGCTAGACTATAGACAGACTATAGACTAGACTATAACTAGACTATAGACTAGACTATAAGACTAGACTATAGACTAGACTATAGACTGACTATAGACTATAGACTAGACTATAGACTAGACTATAGACTAGACTATAGACTAAACTTTAGACTAGACTATAGACTATACTATAGACTAGACTATAGACTTGACTATAGACTTGACTATAGACTTGACTATAGACTAGACTATAAGGTATACAATAACCTAGATTACATACGTCCTTTAAAAGATATACCTAGTTCTTATGAAGAGTCTAAACATTTCTTTCTACCCCTAATACAGAGACGATAAGACCATAATAAATATATAAAATAATAAAACAAGAAATTGTGGGTTTTGTTTTGAAAATGAGAAATTAGGCTAAGCATTTCTTTGGTTTATATCTCTAACTCATTTTTTTCTCCTCTTCTTATACAAATAAAGGCTGGAATCTTTTCTTTATTTAAACAAGAATTTATTTTAGTTTTACGGTTAACAAATGTTGCCGGCATTAATCTTGTTATGGACAACGGAAAAAAAATGTAACAAAATTGCCCGCACTTTAAGTATAAAAGAAAATTCTCTACTTAAATTATAGATTTAAGAAATTCTTAATAAATTTAAATAGTTTTATGTTTATTTTGCAGGTGAAAACTTCTCATAAGTCGTTAATATTTAATAGTTTTACCATAAGTATAGGTTAAAATTTTCATGTGTAAATAAAACCGTTTCTTATGGCTATAATAAAAATACTTTCTGTGTTAATTACACGCTGTTTTTTTTTTTTTTGGTGGTAAAGGAGAAGGTGACATTAAAGAAAGAAATTTATTTATATTCATGTTTAGGGTTATAATTTTATGGTCTTAATAATGTGTAGAATTATTAGAATTTTGTTTCTATGTTGGAATTTATTATAGTGTTATATTAGATTTTCAGGTGTGTGTTATAAATATAGAGTTGGAGCCTTAAAATGTGTTTGTCTTATTTGGGTTTTGTATTTAGAAGCTTTAAAAGTATAAATATTATGAAATATAAGAAATAATAATTTATTGTAAGCTTACAAAACACATTCTAATTAGAGTATTTCATAAATTTAAAATTGTTTGGAAATTTCAATTTTACTGAAGTATTTTTAAATGACAAAGATAAGGGTCTTTTTAGTATAAAATTTTTGAAATACATATTTTTTTTATCATTACATATTTTTTTTGAAACAATTTAATTTTCTCAATTTTTCTCATAAAATTTATGATAATCACTTTCTGGTTTCTTTCCACCAGTTATAATTATTCTTACCAACCAAACAACCAACAATTTTATGTAGTTAGTAACAGAAACTTAATATTTGCATTAAATGACAATGAGGTGTCTGGTATTTATTTCAGTAATTTTATTTTCAAATTTATGACCAGTATAATGCTCATAAACTGAAGCCAACTTGTTTACTTTTGTTGGTGTTTTCTTAAATTTTAAATTATTATTATGTCTCATATTTCCCATTATGACACAAAACAACAATTATAATTAAAATATGTAAGTCTTCTACACAAGTTAATTTATTAACGAATAAAAGAAGCAGAAAAACTTTAATAAACATAAACAACGAGATGCTAACCGAAAAGTTTACAGAGTTTAAGTTATAACCCTGTAGATTGGGGAGTATGTAAGAAACACGAATTTTACACAAATTTACGATACACGAAATATTGGAATATAAAATTATTTTAACATTTGAAAACTTTTGGAATTTAAAATAAATCTATATTCGCAATTCTCCGATGGTTGGAAATTGTTCTTCAATCAAATTAACTTACCAACGTACCAACTTACTAACTTACTAACTTACTAACTTACTAACTTACTAACTTACTAACTTACTAACTTACTAACTTACTAACTTACTAACTTACTAACTTACTAACATATTAACTTACTAACTTACTAACTTACTAACTTACTAACTTACTAACTTACTAACTTACTAACTTACTAACTTACTAACTTATTAACTTACTAACTTACTAACTTACTAACTTACTAACTTACTAACTTACTAGCTTACTAACTTACTAACTTACTAACTTACTAACTTACTAACTTACTAACTTACTAACTACTAACTTACTAACTTTCTAACTTACTACCTTACTAACTTTCTAACTTTATAACTTTCTAACTTTCTAACTTACTAACTTACTAACTTACTAACTTACTAACTTACTAACTTACTAACTTACTAACTTACTAACTTACTAACTTACTAACATATTAACTTACTAACTTACTAACTTACTAACTTACTAACTTACTAACTTATTAACTTACTAACTTACTAACTTACTAACTTACTAACTTACTAACTTACTAACTTACTAACTTACTAACTTACTAACTTACTAACTTACTAACTTACTAACTTCTAACTTTCTAACTTACTACCTTACTAACTTACTAACTTTCTAACTTTCTAACTTTCTAACTTTCTAACTTTCTAACTTACTAACTTACTAACTTACTAACTTACTAACTTACTAACTTACTAACTTACTAACTTACTAACTTACTAACTTACTAACTTAACTTACTAACTTACTAACTTACTAACTTACTAACTTACTAACTTACTAACTTACTAACTTACTAACTTACTAACTTACTAACTTACTAACTTACTAACTTACCAACTTACTAACTTACTAAATTACTAACTTGCTAACTTACTAACTTACCAACTTATTAACTTTTCCACCTATTTAATTTCTTTAATTTTTTAATAAACTAATTTATTTTGCAAATAACTGTCAAATGGAAAAAATAGGTCTAGAAGATGAACATATATTTTGAATTCCCCTGGTACAATTTGTCATTTCTATTTTACATCGCTGCTTGCTACTTAATTATAAAATAAACTTCCATTTTATTTTTTATTTTTCTTCCTCAGTCTCTTTCCACTACTTAAACATGAATTATAACTTTGTATTCATAATTATTTTGTTTCCACTTTGATTGCCACAACCAACTACTAATCAGACATGCACGTACATGTTACATACATATTTTTATAGTATATAGGAATGATTTTACGTGTTTAGCAAAATGTCTCTGGGGTGTGTGTATTAAAAAATTACCCTGCAGTTTAAAAGCTGGAAATTTTAAGGAAAGCCCTCAATAGGCCACCATTAGCTAATAGCTTCACCAGTGTAAAGTATTTATTTGTTGCTTATTTTAAAGACCAGAATCTTTAGTAGTTCATCAAGAGCTTTGGATTCACGAACACTTTTGACTATCTTTATAAAGTTAATTAGTTTTAAGAATTGCTGGATTTTTTACTCATTTTGTTTGTATACATTGTAAATAACCTTGAATAAAATTGTTATTAAAATAAATTTGTCATAAACATTGTATTTTGTTTTAAATTAATTTTAAATTGAAACTATTTTTAATAGACATTAAATAGAAATTTAAATCTGTCAAGACATTTTCAAGTATACAGCCTTGAAAGTCTAAGTACTTGTTATATGCCTTGTTTATAGTTTATTGCTGGAAATTTCACATTTAAATAATTTATTTTGTTTAATTGATTTTGACCTAAATATTGTGTTTGTTTGATAAATAAATATTGTAGGGATGTATAAGTGTAGATTTTCAAAATTTCTAAAGAATTTTAAACACAAATATTTATTTTAATTACTAAGTAAATATTTATATTAGAGGGGTTTTGGGGAAATAAATTTTGAGAATTTTATACAATCGAAATGCTTGTAAAAACCAGCAATTTTGTTAAGCCGCCTCATATTCCTGGAAACTTCAAGGAAACCCTATATAAACACATATTTGTATGTATGTGTTTTTTAATAATTTACATATCTAGTTTAATATTTAGCTTTTTAAATGTTTTTAACTAATGGCAGCAACTTATATATTACATTCTTTCATATTTATTAATAATAGTGGTATTTTTCGCTTTAGAAATTTTCCATTTGGTTTAAATATCTAAAATGTACAAATTAATTACCTCAATATTTCAACTATTAATTCTAAATTTGTATAGTTAATTACTGAGTAATAAGTTGACTTGAAAAACATAGAAATAATTGTTTAAAATTATTAGGAAGTAAAAATGTGTTATATAAATATCTTCAATTAGAAACAACTAAGAATGTTGGACATGGCTGACGATATGATACCCTACACCAGTGAGTGTGTTAAAAATGTGAAGTATTTTTGTAATAATAAAGCATTTTATCTTAATTTCGAAATATTTTAAAAATTTGTTTTCAAAAAAAGCGATTTTCTGAAAGGGGGTTAGGTGAAATAATGGACCGATTTAAACCATGAATAGACTACGTCCTTAGATCAAAAGAAGAGCATGTGATAAATTTCACCAAATTATCTTAAAAATTACGATCTGTAGCGTCTGCACAAAGTTTACATGGACAGATGGACAGACAGAGAGACAGACAGACAGACAGACAGTTAGACAAACAGAGAGAGAGTGAGACAGACAGACAGACACACAGACAGATAAACAGAGAGAGACAGACAGACAGACAGACAGACGAACGAACGGACAGATTTATAATAATCATTTTTATAGAAAAGTTCGAAATTTAAGTGATTGAAGTTAAGAGCATGTGATTCCACCAAATTATCTTGAAAATTACGACCAATGTTTACATGGACACTCAGACGGACAGACAGACAGTCGTACAGACAGACGGACAAATTTATAAGAATAATTTTTAAAGAAAAGTTCCAAATTGAAGTGATTGAAGTGAAGTGCATGTGATAAATTTCACCAACACACCAACAGCACAAGGTTTACATGGACACACAGACAGACAGTCGGACAGACGGACAGATTTATAAGAAAGATTTTTAGAGAAAAATTTCAAATTTAAGTGATTTAATTGAAGTGTTTTTATTGTCAAATCCAACTTTTTATTTAAAAATCTCTGGGTCTTTATGTTTTTCGGATAAAAATCGATTTTGTAGTAAATAGTCCTATAGTTGATAGAAAAAGCCTTTTTAAGCGATTTTTTGTTAAAAACTTATTTGGCATATTGAATTAATTTAAAAGCAAAAATTTGTTAATTCAACTTAATATCTTTCATAACGTAATAATATTAAAATTGATAATACATTATAAACAAAATATTTTTTAACGTTATTTTCGTTGCAGATAAGCAAAGTGTTTTTCTCGAAAAAATAAATATTAAAGGAATTTTGAAATTTAAACCAGAAAAAGGACAGCAGTAACTTAATAAAAAAATAACGAAAATTGAGTTAAAAGCACATTCAGCAAACTTCTAAATAAAAGGAAAAAAATAAAACACAGAAAAAATCAAACAAAGCGAATTGTTGTAAAAAAAAGATGGTTATTTTAAATTAATAAAAAATATATGAAAATAATAACTGTAAAACAATTACTGTGGCTCACAGGAAAACCTTTGACAATCAATGTGAAAAAATAAATTTAATAATAACAAAAAAAAAAAAAGTAAAACAAAATGAAGGCGGAAAAACTGGATGAATAAAACAAGTTAGAGTGCTATATTCGGCTGAGCCGAATCTTAAATACCCTCCACCAGTAACTTTTGTATTAATACATTTCTAATTAATAAAATATTTGTAGAAATAAGTTTTCTCATGTCTTAAATAGAAAAATCCCAAGATTTAAATAGCTTAAATCTACTACAATTCCAAGATTTATTGAACATTAGAAACGCCACTTTCATTTAAATTTTTGTAGCGCCCTAAGATATGCTTTAGCGATATCTCGTATTTGCATGTATGCATGTGTGTGAAAGATTTAAGGATTTTAAAAATACATACATATCATTATTTGGTAATGAGTTATGTGCCTTTAAGTGTTTTTCTGAAAGGGACCTTGTATGGGAGCTATGATCAATTATGGATCGATAGGAAAACAATTTCACAGTAATATTTCTCTGTATATGAGCAATATTTCTGCCAAACTTTATATGGATATCTTAATTTAGTAATGAGTTATGTGCGTTTAAGTCATTTTCGGGAGGGGACCTTGTATGGGAGCTATGACCAATTATGGACCGATCGAAAACAAATTTCACAGTAATATTTCTGCGCATATGAGTAATACTTGTACCAAACCTTATATGGATATCTTAAGTTAGTAATGTGTTATGCGCGTTTAAGTGATTTTCGAGAGGGGACCTTGTATGGGAGCTATGACCAATTATGGACCGATCGGAAAAAAATTTCACAACAATATTTCTATGCATATGAGTAATATTGGTACCAAATTTTATAAGGATATCTGAATTTAGTTATGAGTTAAGCGCGTTTAAGTGATTTTCGGGAGGGGTCCTTGTATGGGAGCTATGACCAATTATGGACCGATCGGAAAAAAATTTCACAGTAATATTTCTATGCATATGGGCAATACTTATACCAAATTTTATTTGGATATCTTAATTTAGTAATGAGTTATGCGCGTTTAAGTGATTTTCGGGAGGGGACCTTGTATGGGAGCTATGATCAATTATGGACCGATAGGAAAAAAATTTCACAACAATATTTCTGTACATATGAGTAATATTGGTACCAAATTTTATATGGATATCTGAATTTAGTTATGAGTTAAGCGCGTTTAAGTGATTTTCGGGAGGGGTCCTTGTATTGGAGCTATGACCAATTATGGACCGATCGGAAAAAATTTCAGAGTAATATTTCTATGCATATGGGCAATACTTATACCAAATTTTATTTGGATATCTTAATTTAGTAATGAGTTATGCGCGTTTAAGTGATTTTCGGGAGGGGACCTTGTATGGGAGCTATGATCAATTATGGACCGATCAGAAAAAAATTTCACAGTAATATTTCTATGCATATGGGCAATACTCGTACCAAATTTTATATGGATATCTTAATTAAGTAATGAGTTATGCGCGTTTAAGTGATTTTCGGGAGGGGACCTTGTATAGGACCTATGACCAATTATGGACCGATCGGAAAAAAATTTCACAGTAATATTTCTGTGCATATGGGCAATACTTATACCAAATGTTATTTGGATATCTTAATTTAGTAATTAGTTATGCGCGTTTAAGTGATTTTCGGGAGGGGACCTTGTATGGGAGTTATGTCCAATTATGGACCTATCGGAAAAAAATTTCACAGTAATATTTCTATGCATATGGGCAATACTTGTACCAAATTTTATATGGATATCTTAATTTAGTAGTGAGTTATGCGCGTTTAAGTGATTTTCGGGAGGGGACCTTGTATGGGAGCTATGACCAATTATGGACCGATCCGAAAAAAATTTCACAGTAATATTTCTATGCATATGGGCAATACTTGTACCAAGTTTTATTTGGATATCTTAATTTAGTAATGAGTTATGCGCGTTTAAGTGATTTTCGGGAGGGGACCTTGTATGGGAGCTATGACCAATTATGGACCGATCGGAAAAAAATTTCACAGTAATATTTCTATGCATATGGGCAATACTTATACCAAATTGTATTTGGATATCTTAATTTAGTTATGAGTTATGCGCGTTTAAGTGATTTTCGGGAGGGGACCTTGTATGGGAGCTATGTCCAATTATGGACCGATCAGAAAAAAATTTCACAGTAATATTTCTATGCATATGGGCAATACTCGTACCAAATTTTATATGGATATCTTAATTAAGTAATGAGTTATGCGCGTTTAAGTGATTTTCGGGAGGGGACCTTGTATGGGACCTATGACCAATTATGGACCGATCGGAAAAAAATTTCACAGTAATATTTCTGTGCATATGGGCAATACTTATACCAAATTTTATTTGGATATCTTAATTTAGTAATTAGTTATGCGCGTTTAAGTGATTTTCGGGAGGGGACCTTGTATGGGAGTTATGTCCAATTATGGACCTATCGGAAAAAAATTTCACAGTAATATTTCTATGCATATGGGCAATACTTGTACCAAATTTTATATGGATATCTTAATTTAGTAGTGAGTTATGCGCGTTTAAGTGATTTTCGGGAGGGGACCTTGTATGGGAGCTATGACCAATTATGGACCGATCCGAAAAAAATTTCACAGTAATATTTCTATGCATATGGGCAATACTTGTACCAAGTTTTATTTGGATATCTTAATTTAGTAATGAGTTATGCGCGTTTAAGTGATTTTCGGGAGGGGACCTTGTATGGGAGCTATGACCAATTATGGACCGATCGGAAAAAAATTTCACAGTAATATTTCTATGCATATGGGCAATACTTATACCAAATTGTATTTGGATATCTTAATTTAGTTATGAGTTATGCGCGTTTAAGTGATTTTCGGGAGGGGACCTTGTATGGGAGCTATGTCCAATTATGGACCGATCCAGAAAATTTTTTCTCTGAATGAATTCTATTTACATAAGATTTTAATTTGTAAAATTTTGTGAAGATATCGACATTGTGGCGGAAGTTATTAACAAAAGACCCATTTTCCGGGAATATGTACTTTTGTATGGGAGGTATATGAAATTGTGGACCGATTCTGGCCATTTTCAGCAGGGATCAAGATCTTGTGCAGAAACGAATGTATGGTGATTTCCATGGAATTATCTTGCATAGTTTTCGAGAAAACTACATCAGAATGTGTAAAAAATGCTTATTTTTTTCCGAGGTTGTTTTAAATTTTGATTCATAACTTTTTCCGGTGTGAACCGATTTTGCCCATTTGCAATACCAAACAACTTAGGAAAATGGAGAACATTTTGGGTGAATTTGGTTAAGCTCTATTGCTTCGTTTTATCGTGAGCGTGTTTTACACAGACAGACGGACAGACGGACAGACGGACAGACGGACATAGCTAAATCGACTCAGAATTTGATAAGGACCCAGAATATATAT
Organism: Lucilia sericata; assembly: GCF_015586225.1. Lineage (NCBI taxonomy): Eukaryota > Metazoa > Arthropoda > Insecta > Diptera > Calliphoridae > Lucilia > Lucilia sericata. The sequence continues at coordinate 52,508 of NW_023995706.1, read as the reverse complement.
ACTTTGTTGGGTCTCAGATGAATATTTCTTGGTGTTACACACGGAATGACAAAGTTATATATACCCTCTATCACCACTGATGGTGGTGGAGGGTATAAAAAAAACGAAACAAATAAAATAAACCGGAAACCAGAAAATAAGTAACGTCAACTACAAGAAGGACAACTGTTTCAATGTATTAGTAAGTTTTTTACACTCTATACATATTTTTTTGTTTTAACAGTTAAATTTTTATATATTTTGTTTTATGGTTTTGACTTGACTGCTTTTTGCAAGGACACTGTAATGTACAATATAAAAACATTTTACTGTTGTTTGTTTTTGTTTTTTTTTTTTAATATTAATTGTACAAAGACGTAAACTTCAATCAAATAACAGGGCGGGCGGTTAAAAAATAAAACAACAAAATACTTGGCCATGAACAAACTGTAAGCAAACAAATAAACACAACCCAGCAACAAACGGAAACGCCTGTTACAAATCATTTTACCGTATTGTGTTTAGATTTAAACAGCTGACAGTCAAGTAAACAATAACGAAACTATAAAAAAATGCTAATGTTTCTCTTGCAAAGAATCTATTTTTAGTATATTTTAAGAAGGTTTTATTTCTGCAAAATGTTTAAATAGTCTATAGATTTGAGAAAAACCGAAGTAAAAGTGACTTGGCAATTTGTGGTAAAACATATCTGTCTATAACTGAAAAAAATCAAAGACATAGACAGCAAACTCTTAAACTACCCATAAACTGTCAGTGGTTATAAAAAAAAAATAACAAAAACTCTAGCCAGTGCTGTGAAAAAAGCAACAGCAGGAAAAAAAATTACAAAATCCTGTAATAAGAACAAATTGAAAGACAAATCCCTACAAAACTAAACTAAAGCGTTAAATTGTTAAAAAAAAGAAAAATCTACAACAACAGACAGTTTTAAAAAATAAAAAATCTCCTCTAACAGCATAAAAGTTGCAGACCCTACAATATAAAAAATGTCTGGTATGTGTACACTGTACATACTAGTGTTTACTCGTAACATAAACAAGTAAAAAACTTACAAGAAAAAAAAAAAAAAAAAACGGAATAAACAGATAGATCTATAGTATCTACTAAAGATTTATCTATACTCTGGACTATAGATCTATCTATATTCTGGCCTATAGAACTATCTATACTCTGGACTATATACTAATATATAGTCTGAACTACACACTGATCTATATATGTACTGTAGACTGATCTATAGTGTAGAATATAGACTAATCTATAGTCTGGACTATAGACTGATCTATAATCAGGACTATAGACTGATCTATAGTCAGGACTATAGACAGATCTATAGTATGTACTATAAACTGATCTATAGTCTGGAATATAGACTAATCAATAGTCTGGAATAGACTAATTAATAGACTGATCCATAGTTTGGACTATGGACTGATCTATAGTCTGGACTATAGACTGATGTATAGACTGGACTATAAACTGATCTATAGTCTGCACTATGAACTGATTTATAATCTGCACTATAAACTGATCTAAAGTCTGGACTATAGACTGATCTATAGTCTGGACTATAGACTGATCTATAGTCTGGACTATAGACTGATCTATAGTCTGGACTATAGACTGATCTATAGTCTGGACTATAGTCTGATCTATAGTCTGGACTATAGACTGATCTATAGACTGGACTATAGACTGATCTATAGTCTGGACTATAGACTGATCTATAGTCTGGACTATAGATTGGTCAATAGTCTGGACTATAAACTGATCTATAGTCTGGACTACAGACTGATCTAAAGTCTGGACTATAGACTGATCTATAGTCTGGACTATAGACCGGTCTATTGTCTGGACTATACACTGATCTATAGTCTGGACTACAGATTGATCTATAGTCTGGACTATAGACTGATCTATAGTCTGGACTATAGACTGATCTATAGTCTGGACTATAGACTGATCTATAGTCTAGACTGTAGACTGTTCTATAGTTGGAATGTTGACTAATTTACATTCTACACTATATACTGATTTTTAGTCTACAGTCTAGACTAAGGGCTGGTCTATAATCTGGACTATAGACTGATCTATAGTCTGGTCTAAAGACTTATCTAAAGTCTGGACTATAGACTGATCTATAGTCTGGACTGTAGACTGATCTATAGTCTGGACTGTAGACTGATCTATAGTCTGGACTATGGACTGATATATATTCTGGACTACAGACTAATCTATAATCTGGATAATAGACTCATCTTTAGTCTATATTCTAGAATATCTCGAATATAGCATTAACTTATCTCGAATATAGCATTAACTGTAGACTGATAAATAGTCTAGATTGTGAACTGGAATATATGTAGTCTGAAATCTAGAGTGCTCTATATTCCAGACTATATACTTATATTAAATTGATCTATTGTTTAGACTTTAGACTGATCTATAGGTGAGACTTATCCTTAGTCCAGAGTATTTAGCTTGCACTGATGAATGCAGTCTTAAATTAATAGAATTAAATGAAATAAATAATGACGATTTTTTTTTAAAAAATAAGCTTAAATGGACTTAATTATAATTAATTTTAATTATAAAATTTTATACAAATTTAGGTTTACATAGAAAATATTTATACCGATATTACCGTATATGACATGCTGCTTTCAGCTTAGAAGTACTTATGTACTTAATTTAATAACATTCAATAGGACATTTTATGCTTTTATTTGATTAAACAATTTATTTTTATTATAAAGTAAGAAAAAAGAGGGTTAAAGAAATTAATAATGTTTTCTTTTTTTTTAATTTTTCTTCAACAGCACAAATTACTTTGGTGAAAAGTATTAAAGAAAGGAAAGAGTAACAAAAAAACATAAAAAACTACATTTCGAAAAATATTGTTTTCTTTTCTGCTATTTCATTTTAAATGCGGTTGAGCGATATTAATAACAAAACTAACAACTATTTCAACAAAATTTTATGAAAACAAAAAAACAACAATACACAATTGAAAAAGAAATAAGCCAGAAGAAAATCATAAGAAATGGCCAACAATAAGAAAGTTAAAAGAGGCTTTTACCAACTACCAGCAAAAGTACCAGCAAGTGCAATAGCAGCAACAACAACAATAATAAATGAAAATAACACTAGACAACGCCAAAAAGCAGCAAAACTCAAAACAAGAAGCCATTGTAACTTTACTAATACTATTTGCAACATGAATAACAACAGCAATAGAAAAACCAACAGCAATAAATGTTTGCAAAAAAGCAAAAAAGATACTGACACAGATAGTAGAAGTAGCAACTGCAACAATAGTTGTAGTAGTAGTTTTAGTGTTAGCCCTAGTTGTAGCCAAAGTTTAAGTTTATTTTATTTTAGTTGTAACAGTCCAAACAGTATTATTACTTTCATTACAACAACTATATGTTGTTGCATACGCTACGTATACAAACGCTGTTATTGGTGGTGGTCTTTGCAACAGCATCAACAACAAAAACAGTACAAAATTAAAACCAAAACTTTATCCAATTTCTACGCTGCTCCTGCAACATCTATAACTCCTACAGCAACTACAATAACAACGTCACCATTCTCATCATCTTCGTTTAACAACAGGAACTTTTGTTCATCTTTAAAATGGCATTTCTTCTTATGGCTTTTCCTTTCTATATTGGGTAAGTTTTCTTGCATTCTTTTCATTATTATTATTTTTTTTTTTTCTCTCATTTTTGTTGCTATTATTAAAACAATTTACTTGGTTTTTTTTCTCATATTTTTTATTATTATGTTTATATTATATATGTATGTAAAATGTACATAAATTATATTGTTTCATTTTTACTGTTGTTGTAAAATAAAACAAAAACAACATAAATTGCATAAATTAAAATGGTGCTGTAACAAAAATTAAAAGAGAAAACTTTTTAAACAACATCTTTACTACGCAAAATATGAAGAATTTTTATGAAAATATAAGAAAGTTTTTTTTTTTATTTTTGTATGAAAATTACCAATTAATAACAATAATTAAATTTTTTTTATTACATTACTTGTAATTAGTTACGAAAAGCGAAAAACTTGATTAAAAACTTTTATTGTGTACTGTGGCGTATAAGGAATTTCTGTAACTATGACCTTAAATATTCATCATACGCTCCATGGGAAAAAATTCTTAAATGGAATTTTTGGCGTCAGGGGAATTGAGCTGTTAAAGTTGTAGTAATTAATACATATTATAAAATATGAAATATTTGTTAAATTGAGATAAAGAATTAAAAAAATAATAAATATATTTACCATAAAAAGGAATGATTTTAAGAAATCGATTTACGCCCTATACTGTAACAATTGAAAAAGTATCATTGCAATTAGAAGAGCAGGAGTGATTTTCTATATAACTTCCTGGGCATTGTTACCATATACCTCTTTTGCAGGGAGTTAAAATTTTGATACCTTTAAGGTATCAAAATCGTTTAATAGCCCAATTTAATAAAATGTTTCAGTATGTTTACCACAAGGATTTTATTCCTATTCTTCGGACTATTGGCTGACAGTCCAGGATATCGAGTTTTCAATGATCCACACTTTTACTGTCTGAGGTCAACTGACTTACTTAAAATCTTTATAATACAGAATAGTCCTATCAATAGACTGATCTACCATCTAAACTACAGACTGGATTGTACTGTAGGCTATGTTGAGTATATAACCTACAGACTGATTTATACTGCAACGTATAGACTGATCAGTTGGACCGATATACATAAATCATAATAGTCTTACTTAAGTACGTCATTTTCCAGTCGAGAGACTGATCTATACTCGATAAGCTGATATATAGTCTAAATTATAGACTGATCTATAGTCTAAAGAATAGACTGATATACTATACACTCTATAGTCTAGACTATAGATTGATTTATAGTTAAGAATACAGATTGATCTATAGTCTAGACTGATCTGTAATTTAGGTTATAGACTGATCTGTGGTGTATACTATTGACTTATCTATTGTATAGTCTACAGACTGATCTGTAGTCTAGACTAAAGTCTGATCGACATACAGTTTAGACTATAGACTGATCTATAGCTTAGAGTATAGACTGATCTATAGTTTAGACTATCTATATGAACTGTAGCCCATATCTATAGCTTAGAATTTAGAATGATCCTTAATCCAGACTATAGACATAACTATGGTCTAGGCTATATACTGATATCTGACCTATACTATAGACTTATCTAAAGTCTAAGCCATAGTCTAGACTATAGAATGATCTAGATTATATAATGATCCATAGTCTAAACTATAGACTTATCTATAGTCTAAACTATAGACTTATCCATAGTCTAGACTATAGACTTATCCATAGTCTAGACTATAGACTTATCCATAGTCTAAACTATAGACTTATCTATAGTCTAGACTATAGACTTATCTATAGTCAAGACTTTAGACTTATCTGTAGTCTAGACTATAGACTTATCTATAGTCTAGACCACAGACTGATCTATAGTCTAAACTAAAGACTGATATACAGTCTGACTATAGACTGTTCTATAGTTTAGACTATAGACTCTGATCTATAGTTAAGATTATAAACTGTTGCATAGTCTAGACTATAGACTGATTTATAATAAGATTAATCTGCAGAGTAAACTATTCAGTGATCTTCAGTCAAGACTACAGTATGATCTATAATCTAGACTGTACTCTGATTTATAGTCTAGGCTATACTGTGATCTAGGCTATAGCCTAAACTGTGGACTGATCCATAGCATATTCTTCAATCAACACTGCTCTGTATTTCGAAACTTCAGACTAATCTATAGCCCAGACTGTTCAAACAATAGTCTAAACTATTGACTATATTATAGACTGATCTGTAGAGCGCACTACCTATAAAATGTAGACTATAGAGTGATCTATTGATTTATATAGTATTGAGACTATAGGCAGTTCTGTAAACCAGACTATAGTCTAATCGAGAATGTTGAAAGTATCCTAAAGGTTGAAGCTAGTCTATGGTATAAATTATAGACTGATCAATGGCCCAGTTTGTTAAGTCTAGACTGTTCTATATTCTAGAGTATGCTAATAGCTAATCTATAACCTAGACTATACATTAGTGTATTCTCTAGATAATGGTCTAAACTGTACTCTATAATAGGAATATCTTATATATTGGTCTATTTTTATTTGCCCCCATCTACCCGAGTCGATAGTTTACAAATTATTCTCAATTATCTAAATCTTCAGATAAATATGTATGTAATATTTATTTATTTTTATGACCAGACACATAAAATAAAGAAAAAGGTTCTTTATTTCCAAAATTTATTATGTTTATTTTTATAACTGACGAATGTTTACTTCTGGACAATAGTCGGTCGTTAAATAAGTAATTGGTAGAAATACAATTGTAGCTAAAGACAAGAACTATTAAAGAGGCTGGTTGCCAAGAGGTAAAGAAATAAAAAGATAAATTACTATAGACGCATTTGTTAACATTTCAAGGGCACATAGATATAAACAATTTCATGACATACATACATACAACAAATATTAATATGTTTAAAGTAATTGTCTAAAACTGTTCACTAAAACTTTAAACTTCTTTAAGTTTTTGCTTCTTGCAACTTAAACTTACTTTCAAAGTTTAACATTTTGTTTGTGTTGTGCTTCTAGTTTGCTAACATCCGTTGAAATGTTCTTTCTTTTTCTGCTAACCAGAAGTTCATTTAAGTTTAAATCAGTTAATTTCCTACAAAATTTAGACTCTTTGTGGTGTTCATTTTATTTTGACCTAATTTTTTTAGTTTTTAATGTAAATTTTCCAAATATTTAAAGTTTCAAGAGATAATGTCTCAAGATTTTTATTTGCAAAATAGTTGAGTTTAGCAAAGTGAAATTAAATTAAATTGTATTAAATGAATATTTTTGGTTTATATTGAGGGTGAGTAGGAAAACGTAAGTGCTAAATAATCAAGGGTTTTAATTGAAAGCGAATTTAATTTGAAAATAAAAATTGATTTTAAAATTAGTAATTTTTAGAACAAAAAAGTAAGAAACTAGAGTCGGGCGTGGCCGACCATTTGATACCCTACACCAAATGCGAATATTAAATGTAATTTATTTTCAATAATAAAGCATTTATGTTGAATCTTACATAGGTTCCAAATATGGTTCCATGTATGGTTGTATGCTGACAAGGAGAAATAAAAGACAGATTTCAATAATTTTCAACAGCCTTCGTCATTGGATCCAGAGAAGAGTATGTGGCAAGATTTTAACAAATTATATTGAAAATTGCGAGTTGTAGCATGCATACAAGGTTTACTCGGTCACAAAGACGGACATAGCTTAATAAAATCAGTAAATGATTCTGAACCGACTTGCATATTTAAGGACAAATATTTTTGAGTGTTACTAACATTAGCACATTGTGCCTATTTTTGGATAGATAGTTAAGAGATAAAAGGACCAAATCGGAAGGTCCGATTGATAGGGTCAAGGCCCGATCTTTAAGAAAATCGTTAGAATTATTAACTTATATAAAACTGAGTTTTATAAATTTTTGTAGAGATAGTAGATCATTTAACATAATTGTGAGGTCAAAAGCCCTATTCGGGAGGTCCGGTTGTCAAGGTGAAATAATGGACCGATTTCAACCATTTTCAATATCGTTCGTCCTTGGACCAAATTTCATCAAATTATCTCAAAAATTGCAACCTGAAGAGTGCGCAAAAGGTTTACATGGACTCACAGACAGACGGACAGACAGACAGACAGACAGACAGATAGACGGACAGACGGACAGACGGACAGACAGACAGACAGACAGACAGACAGACAGACAGACGGACATAGCTTAATCGAAACAGGAAGTGATGCTTAGCCGATTGGTATACTTTTAGGCGGGTGCAGGACCAATATTTTTGGTTGTTACAAACATCAGCATAATGAAACGCATAATACCCTCCCCGTTATAGTGGTGTAGGGTCTAATTATTTAGAATTTCAACAAATATCTGCTCAATCAGCACAATGCCAAATATTATCGATAAACCCTTTTTCTGCCATTCCTAAATACATTTTAAATTAATTTTAATTTTAGCAGCATTTTTTAAACAATTGGATTTATTAAATCCAAAATTTAGTTCTCCCTCTGTACGCCAGGTGGATAAAGCAAAAGGTTTTAATCGAGGCTAAACAAATTTCAAATCACAATGTCAGCAGCGGCCGACAGATGGAGTTATTTCAAAATTTAATATTAAATTTTTAAATTTTCCATAAAATTTGTAACAATTTGTTGCAAAAATTGGTATTTGCACTGAAATATCATGTTTGAAATATTTAAGTTACATGAATTTTGTTTATTTTCCTATTTTCATACATTTTAAAAAATATTTGCCATCTATTGGTGAATAGCAAAATAAAACAAATTAAATCATTTTTAAATTATTTTGGTTTTATTCTATGAATACAAAGCATTGCCATATTGAAATTAGCTAAATCCAACTATTTTTTTGGATTTAATAAATCCAATTTGGATTTACTTCTTTTAGCTGCAGAACCGCCATTGTTGCACTAAAATTAATTTTTCTTTGACCTTCTATTAGCATATACAGTGTATTTTCAGATTATGATGACCAAACTAAATTTCAGCCTCCAAAGATAGTTTTTTTCTTGAAATAAAATAAATCCAAAATAAATCCAGTGATTAAAAAAAGCCCCTTTTATATATATCTTACAGATTACAAACTTTAAAACTGTCCAAAATAGCTTTATATTTTTCTCTAAGATCTCTTTACAAATATCTTTATATATAATAGAAAATTTATAAGCATTAAAATGTTATAACAAGTAAAAATTATAAGGTTTTAGCAACATATTCTCCAGGGTAAAAATTATTAATTATTAGTTTCCTAATGATTACTAAAAGAAAAACGATATAAAACAAAACTAAAAATATATAAAAAACAAGTTTAAGCATGACAAATATTTGTTGATATAACACTAGGCTACCAAATAGCTAAAAAAACATATTGTTAGAAAAAAGCTTATTTCATTTTGCATTTACAACTTTTCTTAAAACTAAAAAACAAGAACATAAAATTTCTCAGTAGCACTGTGTTGCTTGCCAAATTAACAAATATACTTGTAGGTGTGTGTAATATATATATATATCATGACTTTATAAAACAAATATCGTCTACTCTCTTGAGAGAATTATGAAATTTATTTGTCTTTACATTCGTTTTACTTCCTTTGACTTTAATGCTGACAAATTATTGTCTTAACCAACAACCAACAATAACAGCAACAACAAGTAAGTAATTAATTTGACTTATAATTTGTAAATATTTTCAACATTTCACACACACACACTCAGACATAAGTAGTTTCATATAAAAACTTGCTCAAACATAGAAATATTAACAATCATAAAAACAAAGACTGATTTATTAGAGGTAAGGTCGAATATTATGCTCCCTTCTATGAAATAAATTATAAATGTGAAATTCTATGGAATCATTGATCTAAATAGGTATCAGTCAAACTTTCCAACTGTGTTTACTGTAAGCTCAAGATTTATATAAACGACCAAACTGATGGACCGCTTTAATTCGATTCAGAAAGCATATCTGATATTTTTGCTTCAAGGTTCATAGATGTTACAAACATCATAATAAACACACTACAGTGATGTAGGGTACCCGAATTATTAGCATGTTTTTGTGGTCTTTCATTGTAACCGCTTACAAAAAGAACAAATCCATCATAAATGTTTATTTGTCTGAGTACTTATACCTACATACATACACATGTCTGAATCTATGTTTGAATATAAATAATACTTGAAGTATAATACAAATTTATGACTCATTATTAATTATGTAAAGAAATTTGGTAGGAAGCAACTTAACCACAAGTCACCCTTGATTTATTATACTCCTCGCTTTTTCTATGAATTTGTACAAAAGAAAAATAATAATCATATAAACATACTGATAAAAACGCTGCTTGTAATAATATCAATAAAAAATCTATTATTTATACTAATAATTTATAAATGTACATAACTAAATAATAATTAAGTGAAACAAACATAATGTTGTATATTTTGTTCTATTTAGGAAAATATGTAGTATACATTATAATAATGACTAGTACACTAGGACTCTCTACATTAGGCTCTTCTACGTCATATTCCTTCTCTCATTACTAAATAAAGTATTTTTACCATAAGACTGAATGGTAAAAATAATATAGAATGAGTAACAAGCAAAGTTAGAAAAAAAGTCTATAGTCAGGTCTATAGTCAAGTCTATAGTCTAGTCTATAGTCTAGTCTATACTCAAGTCTATAGTCAAGTCTATAGTCTAGTCTATAGTCTAGTCTATACTCAAGTCTATAGTCTAGTCTAGTCTCTAGTCTAGTCTATACTCAAGTCTATAGTCAAGTCTATAGTCTAGTCTATAGTCTAGTCTATAGTCTAGTCTATAATCTAGTCGATAGTCTAGTCTATAGTCTAGTCTATAGTCTAGTCTATAGTCTAGTCGATAGTCTAGTCGATAGTCTAGTCGATAGTCTAGTCGATAGTCTAGTCTATAGTCAGGTCTATAGTCAAGTCTATAGTCTAGTCTATAGTCTAGTCTATAGTCTAGTCTAGTCTAGTCTAGTCTATAGTCTAGTCTATAGTCTAGTCGATAGTCTAGTCTATAGTCTAGTCTATAGTCTAGTCGATAGTCTAGTCTATAGTCTAGTCTATAGTCTAGTCGATAGTCTAGTCTATAGTCTAGTCTATAGTCTAGTCTATAGTCTAGTCTATATTCTAGTCTATAGTCTAGTCTATAGTCTAGTCTATAGTCTATCTATAGACTATCTATAGTCTATAGCATAGTCTATAGTCTAGTCTATAGTCTAGTCTATAGTCTAGTCTATAGTCTAGTCTATAGTCTAGTCTATAGTCTAGTCTATAGTCTAGTCTATAGTCTAGTCTATAGTCTAGTCTATAGTCTAGTCTATAGTCTAGTCTATAGTCTAGTCTATAGTCTAGTCTATAGTCTAGTCTATAGTCTAGTCTATAGTCTAGTCTATAGTCTAGTCTAGTCTATAGTCTAGTCTATAGTCTAGTCTATAGTCTAGTCTAGTCTAGTCTATAGTCTAGTCTATAGTCTAGTCTATAGTCTAGTCTATAGTCTAGTCTATAGTCTAGTCTATAGTCTAGTCTATAGTCTAGTCTGTAGTCTAGTCTATAGTCTAATCTATAGTCTAGTCTATAGTCTAGTCTAGTCTATAGTCTAGTCTACAGTCTAGTCTACAGTCTAGTCTATAGTCTAGTCTATAGTCTAGTCTATAGTCTAGTCTATAGTCTAGTCTATAGTCTAGTCTATAGTCTAGTCTATAGTCTAGTCTATAGTCTAGTCTATAGTCTAGTCTATAGTCTAGTCTATAGTCTAGTCTATAGTCTAGTCTATAGTCTAGTCTATAGTCTAGTCTATAGTCTAGTCTATAGTCTAGTCTATAGTCTAGTCCATAGTCTAGTCTATAGTCTAGTCTATAGTCTAGTCTATAGTCTAGTCTATAGTCTAGTCTATAGTCTAGTCTATAGTCTAGTCTATAGTCTAGTCTAGTCTATAGTCTAGTCTATAGTCTAGTCTATAGTCTAGTCTATAGTCTAGTCTATAGTCTAGTCGATAGTCTAGTCTATAGTCTAGTCTATAGTCTAGTCGATAGTCTAGTCTATAGTCTAGTCTATAGTCTAGTCGTCTATAGTCTAGTCTATAGTCTAGTCTATAGTCTCTAGGTCTATAGTCTAGTCTATAGTCTAGTCTATAGTCTAGTCTATAGTCTAGTCTATAGTCTAGTCTATAGTCTAGTCTATAGTCTAGTCTATAGTCTAGTCTATAGTCTAGTCTATAGTTAGTCTATAGTCTAGTCTATAGTCTAGTCTATAGTCTAGTCTATAGTCTAGTCTATAGTCTAGTCTATAGTCTAGTCTATAGTCTAGTCTATAGTCTAGTCATAGGTTTTCTGTCTATAGTCTAGTCTATAGTTAGTCTATAGTCTAAGTCTATAGTCTAGTCTTATAGTCTATCTAGTCTAATAGTCTAGTCTTGTAGTCTAGTCTATAGTCTAATCTATCGTCTAGTCTATAGTTCTAGTCTTATAGTCTATTCATCTAGTCTACAGTCCTAGTAGATCTAGTTCTATAGTCTAGTCTATAGTCTAGTCTATAGTCTAGTCTATAGTCTAGTCTATAGTCTAGTCTATAGTCTAGTCTCTAGTTAGTCTCTAGTCTAGTCTTTAGTCTAGTCTATCGTCTAGTTCTTTATAGTCTAGTCTATAGTCTAGTCTATAGGGTTAGGGTCTATAGTCTAGTTCTATAGTCTAGTATAGTCTATAGTCTAGTCTATAGTCTAGTCCATAGTCTAGTCTATAGTCTAGTCTATAGTCTAGTCTATAGTCTAGTCTATAGTCTAGTCTATAGTCTAGTCTATAGTCTAGTCTATAGTCTAGTCTATAGTCTAGTCTATAGTCTAGTCTATAGTCTAGTCTATAGTCTAGTCTATAGTCTAGTCTATAGTCTAGTCTATAGTCTAGTCTATAGTCTAGTCTATAGTCTAGTCTATAGTCTAGTCTATAGTCTAGTCTATAGTCTAGTCTATAGTCTAGTCTATAGTCTAGTCTATAGTCTAGTCTATAGTCTAGTCTATAGTCTAGTCTATAGTCTAGTCATAGTCTAGTCTATAGTCTAGTCTATAGTCTAGTCTATAGTCTAGTCTATAGTCTAGTCTATAGTCTAGTCTATAGTCTAGTCTATAGTCTAGTCTATAGTCTAGTCTATAGTCTAGTCTATAGTCTAGTCTATAGTCTAGTCTATAGTCTAGTCTATAGTCTAGTCTATAGTCTAGTCTATAGTCTAGTCTATAGTCTAGTCTATAGTCTAGTCTATAGTCTAGTCTATAGTCTAGTCTATAGTCTAGTCTATAGTCTAGTCATAGTCTAGTCTATAGTCTAGTCTATAGTCTAGTCTATAGTCTAGTCTATAGTCTAGTCTATAGTCTAGTCTATAGTCTAGTCTATAGTCTAGTCTATAGTCTAGTCTATAGTCTAGTCTATAGTCTAGTCTATAGTCTAGTCTATAGTCTAGTCTATAGTCTAGTCTATAGTCTAGTCTATAGTCTAGTCTATAGTCTAGTCTATAGTCTAGTCTATAGTCTAGTCTATAGTCTAGTCTATAGTCTAGTCTATAGTCTAGTCTATAGTCTAGTCTATAGTCTAGTCTATAGTCTAGTCTATAGTCTAGTCTATAGTCTAGTCTATAGTCTAGTCTATAGTCTAGTCTATAGTCTAGTCTATAGTCTAGTCTATAGTCTAGTCTATAGTCTAGTCTATAGTCTAGTCTATAGTCTAGTCTATAGTCTAGTCTATAGTCTAGTCTATAGTCTAGTCTATAGTCTAGTCTATAGTCTAGTCTATAGTCTATAGTCTAGTCTATAGTCTAGTCTATAGTCTAGTCTATAGTCTAGTCTATAGTCTAGTCTATAGTCTAGTCTATAGTCTAGTCTATAGTCTAGTCTATAGTCTAGTCTATAGTCTAGTCTATAGTCTAGTCTATAGTCTAGTCTATAGTCTAGTCTATAGTCTAGTCTATAGTCTATAGTCTAGTCTATAGTCTAGTCTATAGTCTAGTCTATAGTCTAGTCTACAGTCTAGTCTATAGTCTAGTCTATAGTCTAGTCTATAGTCTAGTCTATGGTCTAGTCTATGGTCTAGTCTATGGTCTAGTCTATGGTCTAGTCTATGGTCTAGTCTATGGTCTAGTCTATGGTCTAGTCTTTGGTCTAGTCTATGGTCTAGTCTATGGTCTAGTCTATGGTCTAGTCTATGGTCTAGTCTATGGTCTAGTCTATGGTTTAGTCTATGGTCTAGTCTATGGTCTAGTCTATGGTCTTGTCTATGGTCTAGTCTTTGGTCTAGTCTACGGTCTAGTCTATGGTCTAGTCTATGTTCTAGTTTATGTTCTAGTCTATGTTCTAGTCTATGGTCTAGTCTATGGTCTAGTCTAAAATCTAGTCTGAAATCTAGTCTATGGTCTGGTTAATAGACTAGCCGTTAGACTATAGTCCACGGAATAGACCTAATCTATAGTTTAGTCTATTTTCTGGTCTATAGTCTAGTATATGTTCTAGTCTTTGGTCTAATATATTGACTAGACGTTAGACTATAGACTACGGAATAAGTCTAATCTATAGTCTAGTCTGAAATTATGAATTTAAAAAAAAAAATATTATTAAATAATATTCTAAAATTTCAATGCAATTTTTTTAAAGATATTTATTTATTGCACAACTCCTGTTTAGCTTTAATTATAAGTTAAAGCTTTTAAAGATAAGGCGTGTATAGAAACGCATATTTGGTTTTGTTATATGGTTAATTCATGTATACAGTTGAAAAGGAAACATTTAATCTCAGATGATTATGTTTCACTATATGCATACATAAATAAATATGTAAGTATATACAACTATATGTACATATGAATATAAGAATTGTATATGTATTTATTTATGCTCCTTAGCTAATAATTACATTACATTGTACACCTTTAGTAATTACATTTAATTAATGATATCTTAATGATTTAACGCTTCACTTGTCAAATCAAATTTTATCATTAAATTGCAACAGAAACAGAAAGAAACATATTTTGTTGGTCAAATGTTTCAATGTTTTCGAAGTTTACAAAAAATGGCTGAAATTTTATTTTTTCATCCAATTTGTAACATTAGATCGTTATTGAAGGTACTACAGCCAAGGACTAAGTACTTCTTCTGAGATGAAATCTTGAAGAATATTCTCTACGTTAGTTTAGCTTTTGGTCCTTCTGTCAGTCCAAAAGAATATTTCTTTTTAGTTTGCAAAATATTTATTGAAAAAATTATTGACTGTTAACAATACATGGCATTTTTGGTTTTGTCTTATATACAGAGTTTCACCTCAAATTCTCATAATAAGTATTATGTCTGAAAATGTATACCACCTGAAGTATTCACAATGCTCGAGGCATACAAAAGACGTCAGTACATTATTAGTATTTATGGTTTTCCTCTGTCTATATATTTAAAAAACCATATTATCAATTAAATTAAGTGCTAATGTTTTTTTTCTTTTTTTCATTCATTTTTGTTTTTTTTTTTTTTTTTTTTGAATAAAACCAAAGTTTCCTAATGAAATAAATTTTAACTTTTATTATGTTTTTTTCTTCATTCTTTTTTTGGCATATTGCCACTCCCCCATTCAATTATTTACCAGGAAATTATGTTTTATGTGAAGATAATGAAAGAAAGTTAAAATTTTTGTTGATATTGGGGGATAAAATCAAATGTGAAACAGTAGCAATAAACTGGGTACCGTGGTAAAAAAATATTTTGATTATTTTGTGCAACATTAATAGAAAAATCGAAAAGGTACTGGGGAAAAAACAATTGTTTCCTTTTAAATCTCATTCACTGTTATTTAAACACATTTGCAATTATACTAAAATTCAAATTTTATACTAATTTTAAAATTTTGTACTAAAATTCAAATTTTATAAAAAAAAATTATACTAAAATTTTAATTTTATATTAAACTTCTAATTTTATACTAAAATTGAAATTTTATACTAAAATTGAAATTTTATACTAAAATTGAAATTTTATACTAAAATTGAAATTTTATACTGAAATTGAAATATTATACTAAAATTGAAATTGTATACTAAAATTGAAATTTTATACTAAAATTGAAATTTTATACTAAAATTGAAATTTTATACTAAAATTGAAATTTTATACTAAAATTTAAATTTTAAACTAAAATTTAAATTTTATACTAAAATTTAAATTTTATACTAAAATTCCAATTTTATACTAAAATTCCAATTTTATACTGAAATTTAAATTTTTATACTGAAATTTAAATCTTATCCTAAAATTTAAATTTTGTACTGAATTTTAATTTTATACTAAAATTGAAATTTTATACAAAAATTTAAACTTTGTACTAATATTGAAATTTTGTTCTAAAATTGAAATTTTATACTAAATTCAAATTTTTTACTTAAATTGAAATTTTATACTTACATTGAAATTTTCTACTAAAATTGAAATTTCTACTAAAATTCAAATTTTATACTAAAATTGAAATTTTATACTGAAATTGAAATTTTATACTGAAATTGAAATTTTATACTGAAATTCCAATCAGTTAGTTAGTTAGTTAGTTAGTTAGTTAGTTAGTTAGTTAGTTGGTAGTTAGTTAGTTAGTTAGTTAGTTAGTTCGTTAGTTAGTTAGTTAGTTAGTTAGTTAGTTAGTTAGTTAGTTAGTTAGTTCGGTTAGTTAGTTAGTTAGTTAGTTAGTTAGTTAGTTAGTTAGTTAGTTAGTTAGGTTAGTTAGTTCGTTAGTGGTAGTTAGTTAGTTAGTTAGTAGTTAGTTAGTTAGTAGTTAGAGTTAGTTAGTAGTTAGTTAGTAGTAGTTCGTTAGTTAGTAGTTAGTTAGTTAGTTAGTTAGTTAGTTAGTAGTTAGTTGTTAGTTAGTTAGTTAGTTAGTTAGTTAGTTAGTTAGTGTAGTTAGTTAGTTAGTTAGTAGTTAGTTAGTTAGTTAGTTAGTTAGTTAGTTAGTTAGTAGTCTAGTTAGTTAGTTAGTTAGTAGTTAGTAGTTAGTTAGTTAGTTTAGTTAGAGTTAGTTAGTAGTAGTTAGTTAGTTAGTTAGTTAGTTAGTTAGTTATTTAGTTAGTTAGTTAGTTTAGTTTAGTTAGTTAGTTAGTTAGTTAGTTAGTAGTTAGTTAGTTAGTTAGTTAGTAGTTAGTTAGTTAGTTAGTTAGTAGTTCGTTAGTAGTTATTAGTTAGTTAGTTCGTTAGTTAGTAGTTAGTTAGTTAGTTAGTTAGTTAGTTAGTTAGTTAGTTAGTTAGTTAGTAGTTAGTTAGTTAGTTAGTTAGTTAGTTCGTAGTCGTAGTAGTTAGGTTAGTTAGTTAGTTAGTAGTTAGTTAGTGTAGTTAGTTAGTTAGTTAGTTAGTTAGTTAAGTTAGTTAGTTAGTTAGTTAGTTAGTTAGTTAGTTAGTTAGTTAGTTAGTTAGTTAGTAGTTAGTTAGTTAGTTAGTAGTAGTTAGTTAGTTAGTTATATTTTATACTATCATTATACTATAATATACTCCAAATAATTTTAACTAAATTTAAATTTATACAAAAATTTAAATTTTGTACTAATATTGAAATTTTGTTCTAAAATTGAAATTTTATACTAAAATTCAAATTTTATACTTAAATTGAAATTTTATACTTACATTGAAATTTTCTACTAAATTGAAATTTTCTACTAAAATGAAATTTTCTACTAAAATTGAAAATTTTCTACTAAAATTCAAATTTTATACTAAAATTGAAATTTTATACTGAAATTGAAATTTATACTGAAATTGAAATTTTGATACTGATATTCCAATCAGTTAGTTAGTTAGTTAGTTAGTTAGTTAGTTAGTTAGTTAGTTAGTTAGTTAGTTAGTGAGTAGTAGTTAGTTAGTTAGTTAGTTAGTTAGTTAGTAGTTAGTTAGTTAGTTAGTTAGTTAGTTAGTAGTTAGTTAGTTAGTTAGTTAGTTAGTTAGTTAGTTAGTTAGTTAGTTAGTTAGTTAGTAGTTAGTTAGTTAGTAGTTAGTTAGTTAGTTAGTTAGTTAGTTAGTTAGTTAGTTAGTTAGTTAGTTAGTTAGTTAGTTAGTTAGTAGTTAGTTAGTTAGTTAGTTAGTTAGTAGTTAGTTAGTTAGTTAGTTAGTTAGTTAGTTAGTTAGTTAGTTAGTTAGTTAGTTAGTTAGTTAGTAGTTAGTTAGTTAGTTAGTTAGTTAGTTAGTTAGTTAGTAGTTAGTTAGTTAGTTAGTTAGTTAGTTAGTTAGTTAGTTAGTTAGTAGTTAGTTAGTAGTTAGTTAGTTAGTTAGTTAGTTAGTTAGTTAGTTAGTTAGTTAGTTAGTTAGTTAGTTAGTTAGTTAGTTAGTTAGTAGTTAGTTAGTTAGTTAGTTAGTTAGTTAGTTAGTTAGTTAGTTAGTTAGTTAGTTAGTTAGTTAGTTAGTTAGTTAGTTAGTTAGTTAGTTAGTTAGTTAGTTAGTTAGTTAGTTAGTTAGTTAGTAGTTAGTTAGTTAGTTAGTTAGTTAGTTAGTTAGTTAGTTAGTAGTTAGTTAGTAGTTAGTTAGTTAGTTAGTTAGTTAGTTAGTTAGTAGTTAGTTAGTAGTTAGTTAGTTAGTTAGTTAGTAGTAGTTAGTTAGTTAGTTAGTTAGTTAGTTAGTAGTTAGTTAGTTAGTTAGTTAGTTAGTTAGTTAGTTAGTTAGTTAGTTAGTTAGTTAGTTAGTTAGTTAGTAGTTAGTTAGTTAGTTAGTTAGTTAGTTAGTTAGTTAGTTAGTTAGTTAGTTAGTAGTTAGTTAGTTAGTTAGTTAGTTAGTTAGTTAGTAGTTAGTTAGTAGTTAGTTAGTTAGTTAGTTAGTTAGTAGTTAGTTAGTAGTTAGTTAGTTAGTTAGTTAGTTTAGTAGTTAGTTAGTTAGTTAGTTAGTTAGTTAGTTAGTAGTTAGTTAGTTAGTTAGTTAGTTAGTTAGTTAGTTAGTTAGTTAGTTAGTTAGTTAGTTAGTTAGTTAGTTAGTTAGGTTAGTTAGTAGTTAGTATAGTTAGTTAGTTAGTTAGTTAGTTAGTTAGTTAGTAGTAGTAGTTAGTTAGTTAGTTAGTTAGTTAGTTAGTTAGTAGTTAGTTAGTTAGTTAGTTAGTTAGTTAGTAGTTAGTTAGTAGTTAGTTAGTTAGTTAGTTAGTTAGTAGTTAGTTAGTTAGTTAGTTAGTTAGTTTAGTTAGTTAGTTAGTTAGTGTTAGTTAGTTAGTTAGTTAGTAGTTAGGTAGTTAGTTAGTTAGTTAGTTAGTTAGTTAGTTAGTAGTTAGTTAGTAGTTATATTTTATACTATAATTTATACTATAATATACTCAAATTTAAATTTTATACTAAAATTTAAATTTTATACAAAAATTTAAAATTTTGTACTAATATTGAAATTTGTTCTAAAATGAAATTTTATACTAAAATTCAAATTTTATACTAAATTGAAATTTTATACTTACATTGAAATTTTCTACTAAAATTGAAATTTTCTACTAAAATTGAAATTTTCTACTAAAATTGAAATTTTCTACTAAATTCAAATTTTATACTAAATTGAAATTTATACTGAAATTGAAATTTTATACTGAAATTGAAATTTATACTGATATTCCAATCAGTTAGTTAGTTAGTTAGTTAGTTAGTTAGTTAGTTAGTTAGTTAGTTAGTTAGTTAGTTAGTTAGTGAGTTAGTGTAGTTAGTTAGTTAGTTAGTTAGTTAGTTAGTTAGTAGTTAGTTAGTTAGTTAGTTAGTTAGTTAGTTAGTTAGTAGTTAGTTAGTTAGTTAGTTAGTTAGTTAGTTAGTTAGTTAGTTAGTTAGTTAGTTAGTTAGTTAGTTAGTTAGTTAGTTAGTTAGTTAGTTAGTAGTTAGTTAGTTAGTTAGTTAGTTAGTTAGTTAGTTAGTTAGTTAGTTAGTAGTTAGTAGTTAGTTAGTTAGTTAGTTAGTTAGTTAGTTAGTTAGTTAGTTAGTTAGTTAGTTAGTTAGTTAGTTAGTAGTTAGTTAGTTAGTTAGTTAGTTAGTTAGTTAGTTAGTTAGTTAGTTAGTTAGTTAGTTAGTTAGTTAGTTAGTTAGTTAGTTAGTTAGTTAGTTAGTTAGTTAGTAGTTAGTTAGTTAGTTAGTTAGTTAGTTAGTTAGTTAGTTAGTTAGTTAGTTAGTTAGTTAGTTAGTTAGTTAGTTAGTTAGTTAGTTAGTTAGTTAGTTAGTTAGTTAGTTAGTTAGTTAGTTAGTTAGTTAGTTAGTTAGTTAGTTAGTTAGTTAGTTAGTTAGTTAGTTAGTAGTTAGTTAGTTAGTTAGTTAGTTTAGTTAGTTAGTTAGTTAGTTAGTTAGTTAGTTAGTTAGTTAGTAGTTAGTTAGTTAGTTAGTTAGTTAGTAGTTAGTTAGTTAGTTAGTTAGTTAGTTAGTTAGTTAGTTAGTTAGTTAGTTAGTTTAGTTAGTTAGTTAGTTAGTTAGTTAGTTAGTTAGTTAGTTAGTTAGTTAGTTAGTTAGTTAGTTAGTTAGTTAGTAGTTATGTTAGTTAGTTAGTTAGTTAGTTAGTTAGTTAGTTAGTTAGTTAGTTAGTTAGTTAGTTAGTTAGTTAGTAGTTAGTTAGTTAGTAGTTAGTTAGTTAGTTAGTAGTTAGTTAGTTAGTTAGTTAGTTAGTAGTTAGTTAGTTAGTTAGTTAGTTAGTTAGTTAGTTAGTTAGTTAGTTAGTTAGTTAGTTAGTTAGTTAGTTAGTTAGTTAGTTAGTTAGTAGTTAGTTAGGTAGTTAGTTTGTTGGATGGATGGATGGATGGGTGACCATTATCATCACATTTTAAGTTAGCCCCACTGTGCACTTCCTTTCCCAAACTTAGATATTTTTTCTTCAGAAATAATATGAAGAATAATAAGAAAAAATTGCTGTTGTGAACTTTATTTTGTAGCCAGAAACCAATTATTGGTAAAATAAACCAATTATTATATGTATGTATGTGTGTATGTATGTTAAAGTAATAACGATGAAAAATAAACAAAAGTATAATTTTAATAACTTTTTTGTCGTTTTGGATAAAGGCGTTGAAAAAAGTTCATGACCACAAAATAATTTTATTTACTTTTTCCATTTTTCTCTTGTTACTTGTTTTTTTGTTATAAATATACATACATACTGTTTACTTAGAAGAGGTTATTACTTATAATAACGACAATTATGTTTAGGAGAAAAATAACGGCATACGACAGGGCCATGGGTTCAAAGACGGAAATGATAACAAGCATATTATTTACTTTTAAAATAAAATTAAAGACGATAATATTTCATTGTAAAACGCAAACAGTGAGGGGGTGTTTTGTGGAAATTGAAAAAAATATGTGCGTGTATAAGTTTTATTATAAACAAATATATGGATAAAGGACAAAGACAATAATTGGTTAATATGAAAACAGATATATAGTTAATTATGTTGTATTTAAGATATAATTCGCTTTGTAATAAACACGAAAGAATATCAAACAGATCTATACTACATACATATGTATGTAAATATATGGATATATGAGGCCGTCAAAACTATGACATATGAGCAATAAAACTCTATTCGTTGGACCACAGGTTTGGGATTTAATAAATTTTCTAATCTAATAGTTATAACAATTCCATTGCATTAAATTATTTTCAAGGAAAGTATTTATCGCTTGAATAAAAAACATTTTTGTAACATTATTTTCCACAAACATATTTTAAAATGAATTTATGCACAATTTCTCTTATATTATCTATCCGCTTGACTATTTATTTTGTTCTTCTATCAATTTACAAAAAACTACGCCCTTTTCATTATCGTACAATGAAATTAATAAGTAATTTAATTTAATAGATAAAAGACAAAAACAAACCACATACACGTAATAATACAACGTTTGCTGCAATTAAATTAAAATAATTGCCATCTTTTACATTTTCAATTACAAAAAATGTATTCTCTTTTACTTTTATTTGCACATTTTCTTAGAAAAATGAAATTGAAATTTTCATTCTTACTGCTGCAAATTATAAGAAATTGAAATTAAAATGGGGAAAAAATCATGAAAAAGGGTACGAAGAAGGAAAAGACACAAAAGTTGTTAGTAAGAAAAAATGTTTTTTTCTAAGTAAACGCCTTTATTGAGTGAGTGTATGGGAATCATGTCGGCAATAATTAAGCACTTAAGAAATATATACTCATTCTCTGGGAAATATATACCCACTCACGTTAAGCCCATTGTAAATAGAACATGGATGTACTTGTCTTGTACAGAATACATGTGTATTTAACACTGTGCATTTGCAATTGTGTGCAATAATTAGTTTTATTAAAGACTTGTCTTCTTAAGGTGTTTCATTATATGAACATGATCTTGCATTAAATGCGAAGAAAATAGAAAGTTTAAAATTCGTACACAGAATTATTTTCATTTATTGGATAATTTGCAAGCAAAGTCGGTTTCGCATTTCCGAAGTGTTCCATGGTTTGTAAACTCATATTGGCAACAGGATAAAGGCCCCTAAGGAAAACTGTGATGAATTTTAATCGGATTGACCAGGAATTCTGAATATCTTCAAAAATTAATATTAAATCAGACTATAGCCGAGACTATAGTCAAGAGCAGACTATAAAGCAAACTATAGACCTTACTGAAGGCAGCATTCTAGATAAGAATTCTGATCAGACCAAGCTATGGTCCAGTATATAAAGTAGTATGTAAAGAAGAGATCGTATTATATTGGACCAGACAATAGAACAAACAATAGGTCGGGGATGAAAGTGATGAAAATAGACTTAGGTATTATCCCTGACTATAGTCGAGTCTAATGACCATATAACCGATTATTAATCAGGTTATAGACCAAACTATAGACTAACTAAATACTAACTAACTAACTAACTAACTAACTAACTAACTAACTAACTAACTAACTAACTAACTAACTAACTAACTAACTAACTAACTAACTAACTAACTAACTAACTAACTACTAACTAACTACTAACTAACTAACTAACTACTAACTAACTAACTAACTAACTAACTAACTAACTAACTAACTAACTAACTAACTAACTAACTAACTAACTAACTAACTACTAACTAACTAACTAATTAACAAACTAACTAACTACCTAACTAACTAACTAACTAACTAACTAACTACTAACTAACTAACTAACTAACTAATTACTTACCTACCTAACTAACTACTAACTATCTAACTATCTAACTATCTAACTAACTAATTACTTACCTAACTAACTAACTAACTAACTAACTAACTAACTAATTACTTACCTACCTAACTAACTAACTAACTAACTAACTAACTAACTAACTACTAACTAACTACTAACTAACTAACTACTAACTAACTAACTAACTAACTAACTAACTAACTAACTAACTAACTAACTAACTAACTAACTAACTAACTACTAACTAACTAACTAACTAACTAACTAACTAACTAACTACTAACTAACTAACTAACTAACTAACTAACTAACTAACTAACTAACTAACTAACTAACTAACTAACTAACTAACTAACTAACTAACTAACTAACTAACTAACTAACTAACTAACTAACTAACTAACTAACTAACTAACTAACTAACTAACTAACTAACTACTACTTACTATCTAGCTAACTAACTAACTAAATAGTTAATGTCCTAAGACTACCTGGTCTTACGACACGACTCTAATATACCCTCTAGTCTGGTCTGTAGTCTGATTATATAGTCTGGATTATATTCTAGTTTGTACCGTGGTCTAAATTTCATTAGTTTTTCTGGATATAACTTCTGTTATTGTCTCGACTAAAGTCTGATGAGTAGTCTCGACTGTAGTAATTTTTGCGACATAGAATATAATAAATAGAATATATAGTTTGATTTATTGGGATGGGATATAGTCTGGCCTATAGTCGGGTTCATGGTCGTGACTATAAATCATACAATAGGTCAGGTAGTAGACGAGACTATATACGAGACTATAAACGAAATACATTTTAAAGTTAAATATGTTTATGAAAATTTTGTTTCAACAAAATGTCCGTCCGTCTTCTTAAAGCAAGCGATCTGCTATTTTCTAACAAGAGTACTGTGTATGTACCTTAAATCTTTAAATCTTCAACTTAATATCTACTTACAAAATTTACCTTCAAATGTTGACATATTTTTATTGTGTAATATCAAGAGCTTTGATTTTTCAAACAAACAAACCCTAGGGAAAATACCCAGCAACTTATATATGTATATAAAAAAATTAAATAAAATGAAACAATGAAATCTACAAATTTCAACAATTTCTGCAAATTGTCGTAGTCTTTACTATTTTGTCAAGTATTCTTATGTTGATATATAATTTTTCTTTGTCATTTTCTGTAAGTTTTCGGATGTCATATAAACCATATTTTTTTCCATTTTTTGAGAGACAAATATCCGCATTATAGTTTTTTTCTTACTTTTTGGAATAGTTTCAGCTGCAGCATTCATTGTATTAACAATTCTGCAGTAAAAATGAAAATAGAAAATTTTAGTAAGTTGATGAGTGTTTCTTTTTTTTCTACTTCTTTTAGTTATTACAAGTATTATGTTAAACGATTTGACTTGATGTAAAATTACAAGTTTTATAAAGAAAATGTGATAAAATTAAAAAAATTCAGCACAGACAGATTAAACATTAAAATAAATTGTTTTTAAATGGGATTTGAAGCGTATGGCAAAAATTATTATGGAATAATTAAAAAAACACCTTCTTAATGTTGAATTTTATATAGACAGGTATTTTCTGGTATAAAATTTAATATGGAATTTTTTAACATTTTCTACATGCTGCCAATAAATTTCAAATATTTCATATTTGGCCACAAATGTTTTAATACATAAATTATAAAGTGAAAAAAATAAATAAATACAATATAATTTTTTCTAACGCTGCTTGAATAAGTAAATACAAAAAATGTTAAAATATAAATAAATATATAAAACAAAACATTAACACAAATATGAAAATTTATATGCATTAAAAATCATATGAAATCAGTTCATTCATATACATAAATAAACACAGTCTGTCCTAGACACATGTGCTGCCAAACAACATGCAACAGAATTTCAAAATAACAACAATAATAATGATCCATATATCTCCTGTCCGGGAGTTTTTGAAAGCAAACAATGTTTTCCCTCACGCAAAATAATTCATAATTTTAAAAATTGTAAAATCTCATGATCACCGCTCGCACTCACGAACTACAGGGTATCCATAACAAAATAGCACCATAACCAAAATAACAATCGTATTTTATTTTATGATTTTTCACTTGAAAATGCCGTCACATTTACACCATAAAATGAGCAAAAACAAAGTTGAGTAGAAGTAGAAAATTGTTCCAAGCATGAGAGAAAAAAAAACGAAACAAATGAAATGAGCAGCAACAGCACTTATACATATAAATGTAAAAATTTTCCAAGCCATGGTACATTATGCGATAAAAAATAACAAAGAAATATATATATATATATATTGTAGCATACATTATGGCTGGTATAAACAACATCGTGCATAGAAAACAAATTGTATGCTAAATAAGTAAATTATTATAAACAAATATTATACAATACATGCACAAAGACGTAAATACATACGGACATACATATTATATATTAGGGTATTATATTTTTGCATGAAATTTTGAACGAAAGTTAGAAGAATATATGATTTTTATTGATCTAGTCAAATTTTCTATAGATGCAATTGGTTTAGAAGTCAAAATGGGAAATATCGGTGCACATTTGACTCTTAACCCCACATTAGAACACCTTCAGAATAGGATTTTAACGAGCATGAAGTGATTTGAGTGGAATGAGTTTTTTCAGTTATCACGTTTGTTCGCATATAAGTGGCACCATAACCAAAATACTGTTGAAAAGATCATAAATTAGGTAGTTGCACAGAAACGTCACAAGATGTTTCCAAATTTAGTTTTATGCAAAAAAAAAAATATATATTTCAATATATGGTCGACATTGGATCATCATAACTGACCCTAGCTCCCATTTAAGGCCACCTTCAGAATGTTACGATATTCAACATGCATAAGTTTTACAGGTCCACAAAACACTATTCTAAGTTTAATGAGGATCGATTTATGACTGATATTATTCTCCGTGTAAGATCCCATTCCGAAGATGACTAGACTAAAACAAGTTTAATAGAGAACAAATTTCGGTCCGTAATTACCTCCAATGAAGGTCCGTAGTAAGTTAGTAAGTTAGTTAGTTAGTTTGTTAGTTAGTTAGTTAGTTAGTTAGTTAGTTAGTTAGCTAGTTAGTTAGTTAGTTAGTTAGTTAGTTAGTTAGTTAGTTCGTTAGTTAGTTAGTTAGTTAGTTAGTTAGTTAGTTAGTTAGTTAGTTAGTTAGTAGTTAGTTAGTTAGTTAGTTAGTAGTTAGTTAGTTAGTTAGTTAGTTAGTTAGTTAGTTAGTTAGTTAGTTAGTTAGTTAGTTAGTTAGTTAGTTAGTTAGTTAGTTAGTTAGTAGTTAGTTAGTTAGTTAGTTAGTTAGTTAGTTAGTTAGTTAGTTAGTTAGTTAGTTAGTTAGTTAGTTAGTTAGTTAGTTAGTTAGTTAGTTAGTTAGTTAGTAGTTAGTTAGTTAGTTAGTTAGTTAGTTAGTTAGTTAGTAGTTAGTTAGTTAGTTAGTTAGTTAGTTAGTTAGTTAGTTAGTTAGTTAGTTAGTTAGTAGTTAGTTAGTTAGTAGTTAGTTAGTTAGTTAGTTAGTTAGTTAGTTAGTTAGTTAGTTAGTAGTTAGTTAGTTAGTTAGTTAGTTAGTTAGTTAGTTAGTTAGTTAGTTAGTTAGTTAGTTAGTTAGTAGTTAGTTAGTTAGTTAGTTAGTTAGTTAGTTAGTTAGTTAGTTAGTTAGTTTGTTTGTTTGTTTGTTATTAAGTACTACCTTAATGATCAAACATATGTACTTATATGTATGGTCACATATTTTATAACATACATATAAGTATTATAGGTGGTACATTAGGGTGGCCCCGAAAATGTTTGTTTTGTCAATATATGGTAAACTGGAAAATTTTCGAACAAATTTTTCTTTTATAGAAAATTTTCGAAAAAAAAAATATCTCGTTTTATTTAACATTTTTCAACAACTTTTTCTTTTTATTGAAAAAATTTCTCTCTATATAAATATTTTTTAACAAATTTCTTTTTTATAGAACAATTTCGAACAAATGACTCTTTTATAAACAATTTTCGAACACATTTCTTTTTATATAAAAATGTTTGAACAAATTTCTTTTTTATAGAAGATTTTCGGAAAAATGTCTTTTTTCATAGAAAATTTTCGAACAAATTTCTCTTTTTTTTACAGACATTTTTTTAAAAATTTCTTTTTTTCATTGAAAAATTTCGAACAAATTTATCTTTTTATAAAACATTTTCAAATAAATTTCAGTCGTAAAAATCTTAAAAAAAACTTTTTTTCTTTGACCACGGGACAAATATTTTGAGAAAAAGTATTTTAGGAAGCTTCCACTTTTAGTGGCAACTTCATCACCTTTTTCTCCGTACTACTCTAATTTTTTGTTTATATCTACTATCTATTCTTTATTCTGTTGTATACATATTTAAAATGAAGTAAAGAAATTTTTTTGTAATTTATATGCATAATATATATTTATAGAAAAATACGTACATACATATGAACATTTTAGCTATGTGCATATGTATATAACATAATTGTATGTATTTACTTTATGTACATACATTGCATATTATATGTATTTTAAAATATAAAAAACAGATGTCAATAAGAAAGTATTTGTATATAATATAAAAAGTATATGAGCATTTCCCAAATTTTCTTCTTAAGCAAAACATGAAATTCTAGAGTATCCCTAAACAGGATAAAGTGGCTCTCTAAAACTAATTAAATTTTAAACGAAAAAATGGTTTATTGAAATGAAACCTACTATTTACTTATATATTTTTTTGTTAGCAATTTTTTAGATTTTTTATTAAAACCTCATATATATTTGAACTGCCATAACACGAGTTCGCTTGCAAATTTCTATACATTTTATATACAATATTTATATTACAAAGTTAGAATAAATACTTTGTGGGTGTAGTAGAAACACTTTAAGGTTGTCTCTAATAGACAACATGAAAAGTGGAACATACGTATTATAAATTCAATAAAATGTCTTAACTTTTTCTGTATGTATAGAAATATGCTTTGTTTAATATTCCAATGATGATGACTGTCGTCTGCATTTTAAATGTGTTTCAATTTTAAATTTATGTTTAGAATAATGAAAAGTAATAAATGCTTTAAAGTCGGTTTAAAAAAATATATATAAATTTTATAAAAATTTTCACTGCAGCTTTTCATATTTAATAACTTGATGATTTTCTTTTTATATTTTTAGGTAAGCAAACATTTATATGGCAAGTATACAAAATTTTTAAAAAATCTATATGTTTAAAAAATCAATATACATTTCAACAACTTATTGCTAAAAGTAAAATTTGATAATTTAATTTAATGAAAATAAGTAGATCTGTTATTTTCTAAAATAAGATGTTAAGTTAATCTAACATAAAATATTTAAAAGGCTTTAAAGTATAGATAGGTTCTACCATAACTCCTAATAACTGTCATTTTCTAATTCCTTGAAAAGGTGGACAAGTTATTTTCTTAGCTATGTCCGTCTGTTTGTCTGTGTGTCCCTCCGTCTGTCTGTCCGTCCGTCTGTCCGTCCATTTAAACCTTGTAATCAAACTACAGGTCGCAGATAATTCAATAAAATTTGGTACATGATCGTCTATTGTCTCAGTGACGAAGCCTATTGAAAATGGTTATGATCGGTGCATTATTTCACCTAGCCCCCATACAACTGAACGCCCGAAAAGGGCTTGTAAGTCTTGTAATCAAAGTATAGGTCGCAATTTTGAAGATAATTCAATGAAATTTTGCACATGATCTTCTATTGTACTAGAAACGAATACTATTTAAAATGGGTAACATCGATCCAATATTAGATCTAGCCCCCAAACAACTGAACCCCCCCGGGAAGGGTTTTTAAGTTCATAATTATGTTCAATATACTCGTATCTCGACAAAAAGCTGCAATACCAAGTTCTATACTAGTTTTCATGACCCTGCTTAATTTTTTGATGATAGAGCCTTATTTGACCCTACTGTTGTAGGGTATTATATGGTCGGCCTCGCCCTCTCATACTACCCCATAAATCTTTCGAAAAAACACAAAATAATTATCGCCAGGTTTATGAAATCAGAAAAACAATTCAATAAAAACTCATCCTTCAAATCAAGCTTAACACAATAACAATTAAATAAAACGATTAACAATCAATTTTAATCTTATTACAAACTAATTTGTTTGTTACAAAACAAATCGTTGTGTAATTTGTCTAACGTTTTTAATAAAACGGTTTGAATTTTTCACATTTTTCTTGTTTTCGTTTTTCCTTTTAAGCGCTCACATGTTTAATTTGCCAAAGTTTTCGTATTATCTTAATAAAATCAAGAACGGGAATATGTACAAAAGGAGCCCTGCAGTACTTGGAATCAAATAAGCAATGAATTTTATACAATCTAACAAATTGCTGTTTGCCTTTAACTTTTATTCATATCATGGCTGGCAGTCATAAACACCACCTTTAAACGTGCCGGGTGTTAGCGTTTTAAATGTATTTTATATGAAACCTCCAGCAGAATAAACTCGTACACGTTCATTTATAAGAAAGATAATAAACCATAAAAAAAAGTATTCCATACTCATATGAACTCTTTTTTTTCCACCCAACCTCCTGTGAATTACAGACTTCTTTCTTATTCTCCTTGTGCTTTATCGTCATCAGCTACAGTTTTGCTTGTGGTGTTGTTACGCCTGTGATAGCGAAATAAAGAGAAAATCCAGGAAAAAAACGAACATATAAAAACACTCGTAAAAGCAACACAAATGGTAGTCGTGAATTTGCATTTTATGCTTTAACATGTTTTCGCTCGAATGCGTGACTGTAGCCCAAACACCACTTTACGTGCAAAACCATGAAGGAAAACGAAAGATATAGTAAAAACTTAAGAAACAGTAAAGAAGTAACCGACAAATGGTAAAAATATGACTTTTACACTAATCAACAGATGTTTTTTTACACTTCTAAGGTTTACGAATCCTCTTGATTTCTTAAAGAGTAACTGAGTCCAAGTTGACCTATTTTGAAAAGTTTATCTAAGAATTGACATCAGTTTTTTTTACAACAAACTCTAGCTTTTTAAATCTTGTAGTCCAGTGTACAGGCAGTAGTTTGTGAAAACAAAAACCGTTAACTACAATATAAATTCCTCTTTTTAGCCATAAAATATGTCGGCAAGAAATTTGTATGTTAAATGCAGAAATCAGAATGAAAAAATATAAATTTATATTAGCTAATTTATAGTCCTGGCAAATAGCTTTAGCTATTTTCTCTGAGATTTTTCTTTTTATGTCATAAAAACAAAATTTTCTATAGGAAATATAAGTCTTAATAAAGACAAAATTTTCTATAGCAAATGCAAGTCTTAACAAGCAAGAGTGCTAAATTTGGCCATGCCAAATCATATCATTGACGAAAAGGAATGCTCCTTTATAAATAAACTTTGATATTTATGATCCTATACTTTTGTTATTATCGAAAAAATTTCCTAAATTGTAAGATCTATGTTGAATTTTATTATCATACTAGCTATACCCAGTGTGCTTTGGTAACCTAAAAGCAAAAAAACCCACTTTCACATGGGAGATGCCACTCAAATTACTGCAAGTTCACCAATTTTTCCGAAAGCTAATAAGGATTTTAATGTAAGCTATGAAACATATAAATAGTATTGTATTGTATTTAATTCATATTGGAGGGACCAATCCCCCCGTTGAAAGTCCGCCCATTTTTCTCTAAATGTTCACATGAATGTCAAAGTTCTTCATGTAAAATTTGAAGATTCTAGATTCTACAGTATCTCAGATATACAAATGTTTCTATATAATTCATATGGGGGTTCCAAGCCACCCCCTGATGGAAGTCCACTTTTCCCCCAAAATTTTCTGATGAATATTAAAGTTCTTTTTGCAAAATTTTAGGAATCTAGTTCTATTACTTTGTTAGATAAATTATATTGTTTTATTTAATTCATATGGGAGGTAACGCTCCTCCCATTGGTAGTCCGCCAATTTATTACCCAAAATATTTATATGGATGCTAAAGTTCTTCGTGCAAAATTTGAAGCTTTTAACTCTAGTAGTTTCCAAGATAAACGATTTGGTACCTCCCGTATTTAATTAATATGGGAGGTGCCATGCCCCCTGCTGCTAGTCCGCCCACTTTTTATCCTAACTAATCATATTGAGCCTTATGTGGCTCCGACCAAATTTGAGGGCTCCAACTGTTACATTTTCGGAGATATACTGATTTAATATTTTCTTAATATGGAAGATGCCACGCCCACTATAGTCATTCCGCCCATTTTGTCCAAAAATATTCTTATGGATGTCAATGTTGTCCGTGCAAAATTTGAGGATTCTAATTGTACCAGTTTCCAAGATATATGACTTTTAATAGTTATTAAATAAGTAGGCGTGGCACCTCGCCTACTTGAAATTTTAAAATAAAAAGTAGAATATAAAGTAAAAAGTAATAATAATTCCTTTCAGATATACAGGAAGGTACTGTTAAAATTTCAAGAAAATCGGTCCAGCCGTTTAGCCGTCTACAAACTAACCCACAAACAAATAAACACACATTCATTTTCATATATATAGATATCGATATTAATATATACATCAGGACCTCATTGCGGTACTCGTATCTTTAATTTAGTTATGAGGTTTAAAGTAATTTTCTAAAGAAAACCGATAATGGATGGTTGGATTAGTCATTGACCGATCTTCATCGAATTCAGTTGAAATATTTCAGTTCCTATAAAACTACCGTCCGAACTTTCGAGCCATTATTGAGCGTTGAAGTCATTTTCTGTGGTGGACCTTATTAGACCGATCTTCATAAGCTTTTGTAACTAATGAAAGTTAAAGTAATTTCAGTTTCAGATCAGTTATCGATCCATCTTTATCAAAGTCGGTAGGAAGATTTCAGTTCCCATAAAACTTGTTTGTGTCGAATTTCATACATCTACTTGTATTTTTATGCCAGTAATGAACGTTAAAGTCATTTTCTGAAGGGGCCCTTATATGGGGGTAGGTCAATTATGGACCGATCCTCCTAAAACTTGTTAATGTCGAATTTAACCGTTGTACTTGCATTTCTGAGGCAATAATGAGCGTTAAAGAAATTATGTGAACGGGACCTTATATGGGGGGTAGGGTCAATTATAGACCGATCCTCATAAAATTTGGTAGGGAGATATTGGATTATATGAAACTTTTGTTTGTATCAAATTTCATCGCTATATTCGTATTTTTAAAACAGTAATACCAGTTAAAACTGTTTTTCGGGGGACCACATGTATGGGCGCTATCCGAAAACGTAGACCGATTGCCCATTTTTAATACCAAACAAACCTGCAAGGAATATTTGTGAAAGATTTCAACTCTTTACCTCTTTTCGATCTTCCGCTATCGTGCTTTCAAAGGACAGACAGATTAGCGGGCAGACAAGGCTAGATCGTCTTAAAATTTAATAAGGACTCAGAATATGTATACTTTTGTGGATCTATGAGCAATATTTCAATGAGTTACAAACGGAATGACAAAATTAATATACCCACCATCTTTTTTGATGGAGGGTAGAAAATGCAAAATTTTCTATAGAAAGTATATGTCTGTCTTAATAAAGCCAAAAGGTTTCTCTAGAAAATGTATGCCTTAATAAGGACAATTTTTTTTTATAGAAAATATATATGTCAGTCTTAATAAAGACAAAATTTTCTATAGAAAATGTATGTTTTCTATGAAAAAATGTGTTTCTTTATAAAGCCAAAAATTTTCTAGTACTAGTGAAAACTAAATATACTACTTGATTTATAACGTAACATTTAGTTAATAATTAATGAAAATAGTCTGCTAACTTATCAATCATAAACATCTATTTCAAATTAAGTGTTACAATTTCCAATAAATATGCTACAGAATGCATGAATGAATTTTGCATATAAAGTGACATTTAAATGTTATCTATTAAATAAATCAAACTTAAAATTTAAACAAGTTAGAGTGCTATATTCGGCTGAGCCGAATCTTAAATACCCTCCACCAGCAACTTTTGTATTAATACATTTCTAATTAATAAAATATTTGTAGAAATAAGTTTTCTCATGTCTTAAATAGAAAAATCCCAAGATTTAAACAGCTTAAATCTACTACAATTCCAAGATTTATTGAACATTAGAAACACCACTTTCATTTAAATTTTTATAGCGCCCTAAGATATGCTTTAGCGATATCTCGTATTTGCATGTATGCATGTGTGTGAAAGATTTAAGGATTTTAAAAATACATACATATATATAATTTTGTTCTACACAAATTGATAATGCATATAGTTAAATACGGTTAAAGCGCTTTTAGGGGCAGGACCTAGTATGAGAGATATGACCAAATATAGGCCGATCGTGAAAAATTTTTGAAATAGCATTAAGTGCTTTTACAAAATAGTATTTATGAACAAAAATAGTATTTATTTATATCATTATTTGGTAATGAGTTATGTGCCTTTAAGTGTTTTTCTGAAAGGGACCTTGTATGGGAGCTATGATCAATTATGGATCGATAGGAAAACAATTTCACAGTAATATTTCTCTGTATATGAGCAATATTTCTGCCAAACTTTATATGGATATCTTAATTTAGTAATGAGTTATGTGCGTTTAAGTGATTTTCGGGAGGGGACCTTGTATGGGAGCTATGACCAGTTATGGACCGATCGGAAAAAAATTATCTGTAATATTTCTGTGCATATGAATAATATTTGTACCATATGGGTATCTTAATTAAGTTATGAGTTAAGCGCGTTTAAGTGATTTTCGGGAGGGGACCTTGTATGGGAGCTATGACCAATTATGGACCGATCGGAAAAAAATTTCACACTAATATTTCTATACATATCGGCAATACTTACACCAAATTGTATATGGATATCTTAATTTAGTAATGAGTTATGCGCGTTTAAGTGATTTTCGGGAGGGGACCTTGTATGGGAGCTATGACCAATTATGAACCGATCGGAAAAGACTTTCACAGTAATATTTCTATGCATATGGGCAATACTTACACCAAATTTTATTTGGATATCTTAATTTAGTAATGAGTTATGCGCGTTTAAGTGATTTTCGGGAGGGGACCTTGTATGGGAGCTATGACCAATTATGGACCGATCGGAAAAGACTTTCACAGTAATATTTCTATGCATATGGGCAATACTTACACTAAATTTTATTTGGATATCTTAATTTAGTAATGAGTTATGCGCGTTTAAGTGATTTTCGGGAGGGGACCTTGTATGGGAGCTATGATCAATTATGGACCGATCGGAAACAAATTTCACAACAATATTTCTGTGCATATGAGTAATATCTGTACCAAATTTTATATGGATATCTTAATTTAGTTATGAGTTAAGCGCGTTTAAGTGATTTTCGGGAGGGGACCTTGTATGGGAGCTATGACCAATTATGGACCGATCGGAAAAAAATTTCACAGTAATATTTCTATGCATATGGGCAATACTTACACCAAATTTTATTTGGATATCTTAATTTAGTAATGAGTTATGCGCGTTTAAGTGATTTTCGGGAGGGGACCTTGTATGGGAGCTATGACCAATTATGGACCGATCGGAAAAGACTTTCACAGTAATATTTCTATGCATATGGGCAATACTTACACTAAATTTTATTTGGATATCTTAATTTAGTAATGAGTTATGCGCGTTTAAGTGATTTTCGGGAGGGGACCTTGTATGGGAGCTATGATCAATTATGGACCGATCGGAAAAAAATTTCACAACAATATTTCTGTGCATATGAGTAATATCTGTACCAAATTTTATATGGATATCTTAATTTAGTTATGAGTTAAGCGCGTTTAAGTGATTTTCGGGAGGGGACCTTGTATGGGAGCTATGACCAATTATGGACCGATCGGAAAAAAATTTCACAGTATATTTCTATGCATATGGGCAATACTTATACCAAATTTTATTTGGATATCTTAATTTAGTAATGAGTTATGCGCGTTTGAGTGATTTTCGGGAGGGGACCTTGTATGGGAGCTATGACCAATTATGGACCGATCGGAAAAAACTTTCACAGTAATTTTTCTATGCATATGGGCAATACTTATACCAAATTTTATTTGGATATCTTAATTTAGTAATGAGTTATGCGCGTTTAAGTGATTTTCGGGAGGGGACCTTGTATGGGAGCTATGATCAATTATGGACCGATCGGAAAAAAATTTCACAACAATATTTCTGTGCATATGACTAATATTTGTACCAAATTTTATATGGATATCTTAATTTAGTTATGAGTTAAGCGAGTTTAAGTGATTTTCGGGAGGGGACCTTGTATGGGAGCTATGACCAATTATGGACCGATCGGAAAAAAATTTCACAGTAATATTTCTATGCATATGGGCAATACTTATACCAAATTTTGTTTGGATATCTTAATTTAGTAATGAGTTATGCACGTTTAAGTGATTTTCGGGAGGGGACCTTGTATGGGAGCTATGTCCAATTATGGACCGATCCATAAAATTTTTCCTCTGAAAGAATTCTATTGACATAAGATTTTAATTTGTAAAATTTTGTGAAGATATCGACATTGTGGCAGAAGTTATTAACAAAAAACCCATTTTCCGGGAATATGTACTTTTGTATGGGAGGTATATGAAATTGTGGACCGATTCTGGCAATTTTCAGCAGGGATCAAGATCTTGTGCAGAAACGAATGTATGGTGATTTTCATGGAATTATCTTGCATAGTTTTCGAGAAAATTACATCAGAATGTGTAAAAAATGGTTATTTTTTTACGAGGTTGTTTTAAATTTTGATTCATAACTTTTCCCGGTGTGAACCGATTTTGCCCATTTGCAATACCAAACAACTTAGGAAAATGAAGAACATTTTGGGTGAATTTGGTTAAGCTCTATTGCTTCGTTTTATCGTGAGCGTGTTTTACACAGACAGACGGACAGACGGACAGACGGACAGACGGACATAGCTAAATCGACTCAGAATTTGATAAGGACCCAGAATATATATACTTTGTTGGGTCTCAGATGAATATTTCTTGGTGTTACACACGGAATGACAAAGTTATATATACCCTCTATCACCACTGATGGTGGTGGAGGGTATAATAAATTTTACATATATATTTTTTTTCAACATAGTCATTCTACTTGTGTTAAACAAAATTTGTATGTCTGTTTTGAAAGTGCTATTGTTATTTAAAGTAGATGAGCAAAAAAAAACGAAAAAATTACTCATTCTAATGTTTAACATTTGGAACTGTTAAAAAAATGCAAATGATTTTTTTTTTTTAAGGACTGATATCCGGTCCTTTGTTTCTCAATCTCTATCTGTAGCCTCAATCTTATATGTATCCACATACATACATCCATACAAATGGAAGTACATACATACATATTATATTTGGCACATAAGTGTATTTACGTTAGTACTTCCACAAGTATGAGAATTTCATAGGTTAAGACAGATTATATGATACCCTACATGTTGATAAAGAAATTTTAGATTATTGCATTACATTTTACATAAGCAACCGATCGGCACAATATGATCAGATTCACAGAACATGGTGTGTGAACGAAATAATTTGTTGACATTATAAACGTTTACACTAAGACAAAATGCCCTTACTATAGTGATGTAGGGTGTAAAACACACTTGTACTTATACAAAAAAACGGAACTGTCTGTTGTGAAAACTCATCATTTTTTTTACCCTGTTAGCTTTTTATACACTGGGTCTTGATTCTCTTTCTAATTCTATTGAATTAATAAACACACATAGTATGGAATGGTCTGGCGAAAACAAATTGAATGAATAGAGTGAGTGTGGTCCATTCTAAAAGTGGAAAGAAAAGAAATCAACAAATTGAAGAAGTAGCATAGGCAATACACATACATTTACATAAATGTATGTATATGTAAGTATGTATGTCGGAGCTTGTATTAATAAAGTATATAAAGAAGTTACAATGGCCACTGGATGGGGTATTATGGTGGGAGTTTCATACTCATTTCGATATTAAGTAGTACAAACCAAACAACATTCAAAGCTAAGCACAGTGTCTATAAAGAGATGTAAATGAATGAATGGCAAAGTATGAGTGCAAAAGATTGATGGTTCAATTTGTAAAAGTACACCATTTAGAAATGGCTTGTATCCAATTTATGCATGCACTTCTTTTCCTGTTGGAATTTACTGCTTTAAAATTAAGCTATTTCTTCTCAATTCCATGTCTGCTGTTGGTTTAAGTAAAATATATTAGGGTGTTTTCTTTTTTACATTATTAGGTAGGTAGGTAGGTGGATAGGAGGATGTATACTACATAAAATCCGAAGAAATACATCTAGGACACTATCGAGCCTGTTGTGCGCTCCTTATCATGAAAAAAAGGAACTGAATTAATTATTTTTCAGTGTTCATAAACTCAGTTTCCTGAACGTAATTCCTAATAATTTTCCAATCAGTGTTAGCCAGTAATGTTATTTCCGGAATAACATCACTTCCAAGATACTTGGATCTAAACTTCGACGAATGCCTGGCATTCGAGTTTTCAGAGTTTCACTGTCCTCTCCACATGCTCTACATTCGTCTGAATTCGCACGTCCAATTTTGCATAGATGTGCTCGTAATCCTGTGAGTCCACATCGTACTAACTTTAGACTTGCTCATTTTGAGGAGATTTTTCGTCTTGCACTCATCATAGGATCTTCGTGATTCTACCCACTGTTTCATTATTCCAAGAGGCCTTATGGGATTCTCTCACCCATATTTTTAGTTCAGCTTTTGTTGTGTCGAATGGTTTTGCCTTTGTCAAGTTCACTGCCTCGAGCTCTCTTCTCTTTAAAGCTATTACATTCGTCCTTTCGTTACCGACTACTCCGGAGTGGGCTGGTACCCATATGATGTGAATCTTACCTCTGGGAGAGTATTCAGTTAAAGCTTTCCTACAATCCAATACGGTCTTAGATTTAGTTCTATCGCCTGATATCGCCCTAATTGCCTTCTGGCTGTCGGTAAATATATTAAGCGCTGTGGGCGCCATATCTATTCTCCAATTCAATTTACGCATCCAATTTACGCATTCCGTTATGCCACGGACTTCTGCCTGTGTTATGATTTGGTAAATAACACAGGCAGGTCTTCAATATTGAACCCCAGCCCCACTTTGTCCCCTAATTTAGAGCCATCCGTGTAACAACGGATTCCCACTGGTATTTGCTCTAATGTTCCGCTTGACCAAGACATTCTATCTGGGATTAGCGTTTCAAAGTTTCCGACATATTCTGTGTCTGGTACACAATCAGGCACGTCCGATGATTGTGTATAACCTTCCAATGTGTCCAGTATACATTGATGACGTGTCCTATAACCGTTTTTGGTCAGTTCGCCTAAAGTAAAGAGCCGTTCGGCTTTAAGCGCCGCCTCATATCTTAAATATATTTCAATGGGTGGAATATATAACAACATTTCCAGAGCCTTGGTTGAAGTATTACACATGGCACCACTTATTACCAAGCAGCATGTATGCTGAACTCCCTGTAATAGTTTGATATTGCACTTTTTGTCTAAGGCAGTCCACTAGATTATTGAAGCATAAGTTAGAATTGGTCTAATTACACTTTTATAAAGCCAATTTGTTATAATAATAGGACTAAGACCCCATTTCATGCCTATAGTTCTCCTACATATCGCCCAGTACCGATGTGCCTTATTGATCCTATCCTCTATGTGGTGTCTCCATTTTAATTTTCGGTCGAGAATTACACCTAAGCAATTTTCATTATACGTAGAATCTTTTGTCTTTCTTGTGAAAGGACAGATTTCCGTTTTTGCCGGGTTTACATTAAAGCCTCTCGGTTGAGCCCAGCTCAAGACCGTATTCAGAGCCTCCTCAGCTCTTCTACACAAGTAATTTGGATCCTTTCCATCGTCTGCATAGCAGACAGGTTTAAGTCCTTTCTCGGTTAGGGTCCTTAGGAGGATATTAATCGTGGTAACCCAAAGTAAATTTTGTCATTATGAAGACCAATTTTCTATAGAAAAGTTTGCCTTTATGAAGATCAATTTTTGTATACAAAATTTTGTCTTTATGAAAACCAATTTTCTATAAAAAAATTTTGTCTCTTTTAAGACAAACCTACATTTTCTATAGAAAATTTTGTCTCTTTTAAGACAAACCTACATTTTCTATAGAAAATTTTGTCTTTGTTAAGACAGACATACATTTTCTATAGAAAATTTTGAATTTGTTAAGACAGACATAAGTTTCCTATAGAAAATTTTGTCTTTATTAACACAGACATACATTTTCTATAGAAATTTTTCTCTTCAAAAGGAAATCTCTTCGATCATATATGTATTGTATTGTAAATATAATATGTATTAGTAAAAAAAACTCTAGCATATGTGTGTTTGTGCGTATGTGTATTTTATCCTTTAATGAACTTTTCCCTTTTAGTTTGTTTTTATACCCACCATCAAAAAAGATGGGGGGTATATTGATTTTGTCATTCCGTTTGTAACACATCGAAATATTGGTCATAGACCCATAAAAGTATATATATTCCGGGTCCTTATTAAATTCTAAGACGATCTAGCCATGTCCGTCCGTCTGTCCGTCTGTCCGTCCGTCCGTCCGTCCGTCTGTCCGTCTGTCCGTCTGTCTGTTGAAATCACGATAGGGACCACACGAGAGGAGCTAGACAGTTGAAATTTTGCATAAATATTCTCTATTATTAAGGTTTGTTTGGTATTGAAAATGGGCAATATCGGTCCACTTTTTCGGATAGCCCCCATACAAGTGGACCTCCAAAAAACAGCTTTAACGGGCATAACTGTTTTATAAGTAGGAGTATAGCGATGAAATTCGACATAAAGAAGTTTAATGTGAGCCAAAATCTTTCCACCAAATTTTTTGAGGATCGGCCTATAAATGACCCTACCCCCCATATAAGGTCCCCTTATGAAAATTACTTTAACACTCATTACTGGTCCCAAAATGCAAGTACAGCGATGAAATTCGGTATAAGTATGTTTCTTACGAAACAAAATCTTTCTACCAATTTTTTTTAGGATCGGCCCATAAATGACCCTACCCCCCATATAAGGTCCCCTTTAGAAAATGACTTTAACACTCATTACTGGCCTAAAAATTCGAGTATAGCGATGAAATTCAGTATAAGTAAGTTTCTTACGAACCAAAACATTTTAACCAATTTTGTTAGGATCGGCCCATAAATGACCCTACCCCCGATATAAGGTCCCCTTCTGAAAATTACTTTAACACTCATTACTGGCCCTAAAATGCAAGTATAGCGATGAAATTCGACATAAATAAGTTTCATGTGAGCCAAAATTTTTCTACCACATTTTTTGAGGATTGGTCCATAATTGACCCTACCCCCCATATAAGGTCCCCTTTAGAAAATTACTTTAACACTCATTACTGTTCCAAAAATGCGAGTATAGCGATGAAATTCGGTATAAGTAAGTTTCTTACGAACCAAAATCGCTCTACGAATTTTTTTTTAAGATCGGCCCATAAATGACCCTATCCCCCATAAAAGGTCCCCTTCTGAAAATGACTTTAACGATCATTACTGGCTAAAACATATGAATATAGCAATAAAATTTTACACAATTAAGTTCTTCGCGAGCCAAAATCTTTTTAATAACTTTTATGTGGATAGGTCCATAATTGGCCCTACTCTCCCTATTGGGTCCACTTCAGGAAATAGCTTAAACGCTCATTACTGTCTTAAAAATACGAGTAAAGCGATGAAATGCTACACACGTAAGTTTCTTATGAGCCAAAACCTCTGTACCAATTTTTTTGGATCGGCCCATAAATGAGCCTTCCCCCATATAAGGTCCCCCTCTGCAAATAACTACATGCTCATTACTGGCTTAAAAATATGAATGTGACGAAAATTGACGCACATAAGTTTAATGCGTGCCAATATCTCTCCACCAAATTTAGGGAGGATCGGTCCATAATTTAATTTTCAGAAAATTACTTAAACGATCATTACTGGCTTAAAAATATGAGTTATGAAATACGGTTATGAAATTCGCTCCGAATTTCATGCGGAATGTGTTGGTAATAGTATCGGTTCATAATTGACGCTCACGGTTTAAGAATTGAAATAAAATATTTGTTTTTTTTTTTTAATTAATATTTTGGTAGTTCAAAAGAGCTCTGGCCATAATTGACTTAAGCCATATTCCAAATATCACGCTGATGTTTATAGGGGAGCATTCCTTTTACAGCATACGGTTTGATGGTGGGTATATGAGATTCGGCACAGCCGAATATAGCACTCTTACTTGTTTTGAGTTGCTATGACCACAGACAGATTACTCCATATACTTTCTCTTCCTTTTACTATTTGTCAAGGTGTTTGTTAAAGCAATTTGAAACCTTAAATAATCACTTGTTTTAAATAAAAGCATTTAGAATATTTTCTGCCTAGCCTGTCCTGAATTGGTTCTTTTATTTTCGTTTAAAATGGTGTGAGTTGAACGTGTTATTTTGCAAATGTGTTTCAATACTTTTCGAAAGTATTGTTGTCTGTTTCATTACTTATGCATGAATATTTGTCCAACCCTGTATCATGGGTAGAAAGTAATTTTTCGGTATATTATTGATTATAATTTAATTAACACTTAAACATGTTTTCGTAATTTAGAATGAGATATAAATTGCATTAAATTTTTAAAAGGGTTATATATCCTCTGTTTTAGTAATATTTTGTACAAGTTGAAGTTGCTAAAGTGTTAAAGAAAATGGTATCTAGTTAAAAATTAATAGGGGATAAGAAATCATTAAAGGGAGAATATGATGGATAACATATTTCAATTTAAAGAAGGAATTTTGAAAAATATTAGAGTAATACATATTTATAGAATCTAAAAAAACTGGAATTAAATTTTATTCTTAAAACTAACCTATTGTAGCCTGCATAAGAGCGTTTGTGCAATGGCGTATGAATTCCCTTT
Organism: Lucilia sericata; assembly: GCF_015586225.1. Classification (NCBI taxonomy): domain Eukaryota; kingdom Metazoa; phylum Arthropoda; class Insecta; order Diptera; family Calliphoridae; genus Lucilia; species Lucilia sericata. Next base: position 10,561 of record NW_023995706.1, on the reverse strand, counting down.
GAGGTCCTATAATGACTCTTTATAAATAATTTGAATGGTTTAATAAACAAATATGTTTATTTACTTCTTCAGTTTCCTTTTATATATGTATGCCTAAGCATAAACACACCCACATAAAACATAATCACACTAAAAGGACACACAACTATTCATTATGAAAGATACATAATTATATACTAAGTAAACTATATCATCCCCCTTTTTTTACTATCAAAGGAAAATTTTACATACATAAATAAATTATTTAAATATACAAATAATCAATCAATTGATCAATAAATTAATGTCAAGCCTTATTATATTGATATTAATGGAAGAGAATTCCTTTAATTTTATATAAATATTAGAGGGTTTCAAATTGCTTGAGTTAGATTCTGTGTAGCACTTAGTCTATAGTAGAGGTTAAAGCTTATGTTATATTCCAGACTATGTTTCATAATATTGTTCAGTTATAGTAGTTTTATAAACTTCCCAGAACAGTCTATAAACCATTCTATACTTCAGACTTGTCTAAAACAAATGCCTAGACCTTAATATAGATCACGCTATAATTCAGACTATTATTTAGACTACAATCACGATTATAATCCACACTATAGGACCGATTATAGATCGGACCATAGAACAGACTATAGACCAGACTACAGACCAGACTATAATTCAGATAACAATTCTAGTCCAGCCTATAGTATAAACTACAGGTGAAATTATTAAAATATGATTCAGATTATTATCCAGACTACAGTCCAGACTATAGGTCAGACAAGAATCCAGACTACAGTGTAGACTATTGTCCACAATATAGTCAAGACTATAATTGTGACTACAAACGAGACTATAGTGTATACTATAGTGCAGAATGTTGTCCAGTCTATAGTGCAGACTATACTCCAGACAATAGTCTATACCATAGTCTAGTCGAGACTATAGTTTTAACTATAGTTGAGACTATAATTCTGACTATAGACTATAGTGCAGACTATACTCCAGACAATAGTCCATACTATTATTCGGTCGAGACTATAGTTCTGACAACAGTCGAGACTATAGTTCTAACTATAGTTGAGACTATAGTTCTGACTTTAGTTGAGACTATAGTTCTGACTTTAGTTGAGACTATAGTTCTGACTTTAGTTGAGACTATAGTTGAGACAATAATTCTGACTATAGACCATAATTCTGACTATAGTATACACTATAGTATCGGCTATAGTAGTGTATACTATAGTCCAGACAATATACCAGACAACAGTCCAAACTATAGTCCGGCCAAGACAATAGTTCTCACTATAGTCGAGACTATAATTCTAACTACAGATGAGACAATATTTCTGACTATAGTTGAAACTATAGCTCTGACTATAGTCGAGACTATAGTTGAGACTATAATTCTGTATAGTATGCACTATAGTCTCGACTATAGTCAGCACTATAGTAAGAACTATAGTCAGAACTAGTCAGAACTATAGTCTCAACTATAGTTCGAACTATAGTCTCGATTATAGTGTCGACTATATTCCAGACAATAGTCCATACTGTAGTCCAGTCGAGACTATAGTTCTAACTATAGTTCTGACTATAGACGAGCCTATAGTTCTGACTATAGTCCAGACTATAGTTCTGACTATAGTCCAGACTATAGAGCAGACTATACACCAGACAATAATCCATACTATAATCCAGTCGAGACCATAGTTCGAACTATAGTTGAGACTATAGTTCTGACTATAGTTGAGACTGACTATAGTTCTGACTATAGTTGAGACTAGTTCTGACTATAGTTCTTACTATAGTCGAGACTATAGTGCAGACTATAATCCAGACTATATTGCAGACTATAGTCCAGTCTATAGTGCAGACTACAGTCAAGTCTAAAGTGCAGACTGCAGTCTAGCATATATAGTGTAGACTACAGTCCAGACTGTAGTGCAGACTATAGTGTAGACTATTGTCCAGCCTATAATGCAGATTATAATCCAGCCAACAGTGCAGACTATAGCCCTTACTATAATGCAATATATTGACTTATTTTCAGACTATAGGCCAGACTATAGTCCAGGAAATATTTCAGTTTATAATCAAGACTAAAAGTGTACAAATCAGTGAACAAAAGTGAAAATGATTCAGACTATTGTACAGATTATAGTCTAATCTTAAGTACAAACTATAAGACTCCCAAGAAAAGTCCTTATTTGGTTTGGTCTAGAATTTTAAATGATTTCAGTAGGTTAAATGGATTAATACATTATTTTATTTACATGTGTCTAGTTCGTTCAATTTTGTACCTCTCTAATAGTTGTTGGCTTTTAAGTATCTGTAACATAGTAATATTGATAATGTTTTTGTTGTTGTTATATTTTATGTATATTATTATAATTAAATTAAATCATTAATTAATATTGTATTTGATATCAATTTTAGTTAATTGTGTTTTTTATTATTAATTCATAGTTTTTCTTCTTCTACTGTTTATGATTTAAACATTTTACTATATAATAGTAAGCTGGATTATCAGCACAATTAATAGAAAATTAATTAACACAAGCATTAAAAGCTAAATTAAATAAATTTTACATTAACAAATTTTCCTTTCATTCCTTCCATAGCTTTTAAGACATGATGTATGTATGTAAATTTAATGTATATAATGCTTTAAATTTTTAACTAAAAAATATGCGAAAGTTAGACTCTTACGAATGTAAATAAGTATTTGTTAATAATTTATGTTGGATTTAACAGCAGCCAATTACATTAACTAACATCTTAACTAATATTTGCTGTCTTTAAATAATTGATTTTATATCATTAATATTACATTTCGGCACAAACTAGTCAGCAGTACTTTACTTTTCATTGTGTTCCATTAACTATTGCCTTACATTTGTGTACCCTACACTATTATTGGGATTAAACATTTACCTCAACTATCTTCAGAGTAGATTATATGATTTACTTCCATCTGTGTTTTTATGGTAAAATGTACAACTTTAAAGGTTATTTTGCAAAATTTTTAAGACCCTCAATTTAAGTCAAAGTCTGTGGAAAGAAGTTAAAGATTACTTTCGTAGTATTTGTATCACACTAATATATGGTGTAGGTTTACAAATAGTCTAAATACTTAAACTTTCTTAGTTTTTCTTTTATACTTGAATCTTGTCACTGAACTTTCGTTTTATGACTTGACAGTTTTTAGATTTATAACAAACTTTTCCTATTTATTGTTATATTGTCGTTGTTGTTTATTGTAAAGAAATATCGCATTATTAAATAATCTGGATGTATGTTTGTGTGTAGCTGAAGGATGACATATAGATTTATTTATGTAGTTTAGTAGACTTCATGATAACATTGTTAACAACTACAACAATTGGGTAAGCCCCTTCCCCAAGTAGTTGTTAGCAATATGAACATAATGATGTATTATATACAAAAATGTTTAAATATGTCACGTTTCATTGTTTTTTATTTATTTATACTATATCTGCAACAGTGATAAACATGAACAACCAAAAGTGGAAGTAAAACTCACTAGTTGTTTAACACAATATCCACTACCACTTATCCTCTCAAGGGTTCGAGTGAGTCTAAAGCCAAAGTTCCAGCACAACATTGTCTTCCATTATTATCATTTTTTGCCTGTTTAAGCCATAAAGTATATCACGTATTTTATTAATAAACTAATTATTTATTAAAATCCAACTTTATGGTCAGTCCACTGCATTACTCAGAGTTAATAATTTAATAGAAAAGTTTCTTTAAGTTAAAGTTTTAATTTGTTATAATTTTTTTTTTTTGGTGTTAGAGTTGGCTGTTTGACATGTTTCCCGAAAACATGTTTGCCATGTTTTCTACACGTTTAAATAAAATTTATCATTCTACTGGAAATTTTTAATTTGATTTATAATTTATAAAACTTTTACTTTTACAAAATATGTGTATTCGTTTCGATATGTTTAAGTTAAATGGGCGTAATGAGAAAATGCTTTGACACTTTAATTGTATAAAATTAAAAAGTTTGTCTGTGGGGATGAACATTTTATTGGTGGGAAGTGAAGTGAAGCTGGTTTAAAAATAAGGCTTGCAATATAATTTTAAATAAAATTTTATATGTAGAAGTGTAAAACCCTTAACAGTAAACCGTTATAGTCTAGTCTATATCACAGTATTGTCTTAACTATAATCTCGTCTATTGTATTGACTAATTTCTAGTTTGATTATGGCCACTTCTATAGTATAGTATGTCTATAGTCTAGCTACTATTCTATAGTCTTCTATAGTCTATAGTCTAGCTATATCTAGGCTATAGTCTAGTCTATAGTCCTAGTCTATAGTCTAGTCTATAGTCTAGTCTATAGTCTAGTCTAGTAGTCTAGTCTATAGTCTAGTCTATAGTCTAGTCTATAGTCTAGTCTAGTCTATAGTCTAGTCTATAGTCTAGTCTATAGTCTAGTCTATAGTCTAGTCTATAGTCTAGTCTATAGTCTAGTCTATAGTCTTGTCTATAGTCTAGTCTAAGTCTAGTCTATAGTCTAGTCTATAGTCTAGTCTATAGTCTAGTCTATAGTCTAGTCTATAGTCTAGTCTATAGTCTAGTCTATAGTCTAGTCTATAGTCTAGTCTATAGTCTAGTCTATAGTCTAGTCTATAGTCTAGTCTATAGTCTAGTCTATAGACTAGTCTATAGTCTAGTCTATAGTCTGTCTATAGTCCAGTCTATAGTCTAGTCTATAGTCTAGTCTATAGTATAGTCTATAGTCTAGTCTACTCTAGTCTATAGTCTAGTCTACAGTCTAGTCTATATTCTAGTCTATATTAGTCTATAGTCTAGTCTATAGTCTAGTCTATAGTCTAGTCTATAGTCTAGTCTATAGTCTATCTATTCTAGTCTATAGTCTAGTCTATAGTCTAGTCTATAGTCTAGTCATAGTCTAGTCTATAGTCTAGTCTATAGTCTAGTCTATAGTCTAGTCTATAGTCTAGTCTATAGTCTAGTCTATAGTCTAGTCTATAGTCTAGTCTATAGTCTAGTCTTTAGTCTAGTCTATAGTCTAGTCTATAGTCTAGTCTATAGTCTAGTCTATAGTCTAGTCTATAGTCTAGTCTATAGTCTAGTCTATAGTCTAGTCTATAGTCTAGTCTATAGTCTAGTCTATAGTCTAGTCTATAGTCTAGTCTATAGTCTAGTCTATAGTCTAGTCTATAGTCTAGTCTATAGTCTAGTCTATAGTCTAGTCTATAGTCTAGTCTATAGTCTAGTCTATAGTCTAGTCTATAGTCTAGTCTCTATCTAGTCTATAGTCTAGTCTATAGTCTAGTCTATAGTCTAGTCTATAGTCTAGTCTATAGTCTAGTCTATAGTCTAGTCTATAGTCTAGTCTATAGTCTAGTCTATAGTCTAGTCTATAGTCTAGTCTATAGTCTAGTCTATAGTCTAGTCTATAGTCTAGTCTATAGTCTAGTCCTATAGTCTAGTCTATAGTCTAGTCTATAGTCTAGTCTAGTCTAGTCTATAGTCTAGTCTATGTCTAGTCTATAGTCTAGTCTATAGTCCTAGTCTATAGTCTAGTCTATAGTCTAGTCTATAGTCTAGTCTATAGTCTAGTCTATAGTCAGTCTATAGTCTAGTCTATAGTCTAGTCTATAGTCTAGTCTATAGTCAGTCTATAGTCTAGTCTATAGTCTAGTCTATAGTCTAGTCTATAGTCTAGTCTATAGTCTAGTCTATAGTCTAGTCTATAGTCTAGTCTATAGTCTAGTCTATAGTCTAGTCTATAGTCTAGTCTATAGTCCTAGTCTATAGTCTAGTCTATAGTCTAGTCTATAGTCAGTCTATAGTCTAGTCTATAGTCTAGTCTATAGTCTAGTCTATAGTCCTAGTCTATAGGTCTAGTCTATAGTCTAGTCTATAGTCTAGTCTATAGTCTAGTCTATAGTCTAGTCTATAGTCTAGTCTATAGTCTAGTCTATAGTCTAGTCTATAGTCTAGTCTATAGTCTAGTCTATAGTCTAGTCTATAGTCTAGTCTATAGTCTAGTCTATAGTCTAGTCTATAGTCTAGTCTATAGTCTAGTCTATAGTCTAGTCTATAGTCTAGTCTATAGTCTAGTCTATAGTCTAGTCTATAGTCTAGTCTATAGTCTAGTCTATAGTCTAGTCTATAGTCTAGTCTATAGTCTAGTCTATATTCTAGTCTATAGTCTAGTCTATAGTCTAGTCTATAGTCTAGTCTATAGTCTAGTCTATATTCTAGTCTATAGTCTAGTCTATAGTCTAGTCTATAGTCTAGTCTATAGTCTAGTCTATAGTCTAGTCTATAGTCTATTTATAGTCTAGTCTATAGTCTAGTCTATAGTCTAGTCTATAGTCTAGTCTATAGTCCAGTCTATAGTCTAGTCTATAGTCTAGTCTATAGTCTAGTCTATAGTCTAGTCTATAGCCTAGTCTATAGTCTAGTCTATAGTCTAGTCTATAGTCTAGTCTATAGTCTAGTCTATAGTCTAGTCTATAGTCTAGTCTATAGTCTAGTCTATAGTCTAGTCTATAGTCTAGTTTATAGTCTAGTCTATAGTCTAGTCTATAGTCTAGTCTATAGTCTAGTCTATACTCTAGTCTATAGTCTAGTCTATAGTCTAGTCTATATTCTAGTCTATAGTCTAGTCTATAGTCTAGTCTATAGTCTAATCTAGTCTAGTCTATAGTGTAATCTGTTGTTGTCGGTAGAAACAAATTATTTGAGATTAAAGTTTAGTGAATAAGTTAAATTCATTTTTCAAGCACATCCCTTTCCCCTTCCCTTATAACTTGCCTTTATCCCAAAATAAATTGTGATCCTTTTGTGTAATTTAAGATTTTTCTCTTTGTTTTATTTTAATTTATTAAAACCTAATTAAATTTTCTTTTGATTATCATGTTTGTGCCTTTAACCCATTCGTAGGGAAATTTTTTGACAACCATCTCAATTTTATGCTTTAATCTATTATTCATGAAATATTTATGGTAAATTTTTGCTGTTTTTTGTTTTTAATTTGAAGTAAAATGAAAAACAGAAGTAAAAACAAATTAAATATTTGTTATTCATAACACAAGTAACAAAATGCTCTGAAGCGTGATATGAATCTTTGACGAGTGAAAAAATACAAGTACGAACTGATTTTGAATATCATTGTGACGTTTACTTGTTGGAGTGTTTTGTTTTTACAGGTAGAGTGTCGTTATATGTATGTGTGTATATTAGTATTTAACATTATCACTTGATAAGTTTGCAGAAGCTGGAAGGATTTGGTTTTTTTGGTAACAAACAAACAACACAACAAATATGCCAACAGCAGAAGGAAACATTAATAAACCTTTAAAGAACACATTTTCATTTACGCTATTTTTAGTTGCTATTGTCGTAGTTGTTATTAATGCTATGTAACCAAACACGTAAATATCGTCAGACATTTATAGGTTTCCGTGTTAGTGTTTTGTTGTGGGGGGAAAGAGTTGGGTTCTAAGGTTTCACATACACATTTACTTAGTAGACGAAGAAGTCAGTCAAATTTACGCATACTACAATGTTATTACATTTAGGCAACATTACACCATTTCAATTCATTTACAAGAATTTTATTTTAATATTTTGTCAAATGTTTGGGCATCATTTTCTTTATTAAAAACTTTAATCACTTCTCCTGAATAGACATCTGTATGAAACTGATCAAGGTACAATAACTTGTTTAACATTTGGACATGGTGTTAATCCCAACAACAACAAGATAAAACTGTTGTAGTTAATATTAAGACAAAAGCGTATGAAACCGAAAAAAACTGAGTTAATGATAAATTAAATTAATTTGCTTGAGGTGAGAGTTAAGCTATATGAAATACAAAAGCAATAACAACCTTAAAACATGAAAATAATTTTGGATTAAAATGAAAAAATGTATTTTTCTTGTAAGTAATGAAAATCACTTATACAAACAAACACCCCACATATACAAAATTATATAAGTACACTCTTTATTTAAAGAAACAAATTTTAAAAATATATATTAAAAATTTGTATTTAAAGAAATTTCTCTAAAAGCTTTTTATTTGAAGAAATTTTTCAAACATTTTCTGTCTAAAAAAATTCTACAAAAATTATTTATTTAAGGATTTTTTATAAATTGTTTATTATGACTTTTTCTCCACTAACTTTATTCAATATTACATATAAACAGATTATAATAGCTTTATTATAAACCTCCAATACTTATAGCCTTATCTGAATTTTAAATTCCTTAAACAAACAACTTAAATATTTCCATACATATAAAATGTTTACATCTAAGTAAAATTCTTTCTATTTATGCCACATTTCTATAATCTCCTACAAAGATTCTTAATTGCCTAAAGACTATTTAACCATTTTATCTTATTTCAAGCGTTTATTAAAGTGTAGGACGATTATTAAGTGTGTACAGACTGTGAAGTTTTAATATAACTGTCTTCAAGGTTCATAAAACAAGGTAAATTACGAAAAAGAAAGAACTACAACACGAAATGTTAAGAAATGAATAAATGAAGAAATAAACTGAATCAGTAGCAACTAAATGAATAAAAATATAATACCCATAAAGTCAACACAAAATCTGAAGAAGCTTAGGAATTAATTTGCTAGTTGTAAGAACAATAATACCGAAAGGGAAACCAAAGGCAGAACTAAGCTACCAAATGACGCAAGGAAGCAAATAGTAAAAGGGAAGAATGTAATACTGAAGAATGGACAATGTAAGGGGAGAAAACGTAGAGCTACCAAAAATAAACTAACGAAGATTTGTTGACTGAAGGATTAATGGGAAATACAAAATGAATTTGGAAAAGAAAAATTAAATCTAAGAAACAGGTTTATTCAGATTTTTTCCAGAATTGAATTGAGATTAACTAACTAACTAACTAACGACTAACTAACTAACTAACTAACTAACTAACTAACTAACTACTAACTAACTAACTAACTAACTAACTAACTAACTAACTAACTACTAACTAACTAACTAACTAACTAACTACTAACTAACTAACTAACTAACTAACTAACTACTAACTAACTAACTAACTAACTAACTAACTAACTAACTAACTAACTAACTAACTAACTAACTAACTAACTACTAACTAACTAACTACTAACTAACTAACTAACTACTAACTAACTAACTAACTAACTAACTAACTAACTAACTAACTAACTAACTAACTAACTAACTAACTAACTAACTAACTAACTAACTAACTACTAACTAACTAACTAACTAACTAACTAACTAACTAACTAACTAACTAACTAACTAACTAACTACTAACTAACTAACTAACTAACTAACTAACTAACTACTAACTAACTAACTAACTAACTAACTAACTAACTAACTACTAACTAACTACTAACTAACTAACTACACTAACTAACTAACTAACTAACTAACTAACTAACTAACTAACTAACTAACTAACTAACTAACTACTACCTAACTAACTAACTACTAACTAACTAACTAACTAACTAACTAACTAACGAACTAACTAACTAACTAACTAACTAACTAACTACTACTAACTACTAACTAACTAACTAACTACTAACTACTACTAACTAACTACAACTAACTAACAACTAACTACTAACTACTAACTAACTAACTAACTAACTAACTAACTAACTAACTAACTAACTAACTAACTACTACTAACTAATAACTAACTACTAACTAACTACTAACTAACTAACTAACTAACTAACTAACTAACTAACTAACTAACTAACTAACTAACTAACTACTAACTAACTAACTAACTAACTAACTAACTAACTAACTAACTAACTAACTAACTAACTAACTAACGAACTAACTAACTAACTAACTAACAACTAACTAACTACACTAACTAACTAACTAACTAACTAACTAACTAACTAACTAACTAACTAACTACTACTAACTAACTAACTAACTAACAACTACTAACTAACTAACTAACTACTAACTAACTAACTAACTAAACTAACTAACTAACTACCTAACTAACTAACTAACTAACTTAACTAACTAACTAACTAACTAACTAACTAACTAAACTAACTAACTAACTAACTAACGAATAACTACCTAACTAACTAACTAACTAACTGACTACTGAAACCACACCAATATCCACGGCCGCTGAGCGTTGAAAGCAGTCCCATCCGATCGATTGCAGGACGCTTACCTTCAGAACGTTCTGAAAAACTTCTATTTGTGAGTAGTATGTAAAAAATGTATTTTAAATAGTAAAGCATTTACCATTTTGCATTGCTTTACGAAATATTTTAACAATTTTGACAAATAAAAGTGATTTTCTGAAAGAGGGGACAAGTTGTAAATATTGGTCTTAAAATAATAAATATTCGTAAAAGGTCTTACATTTTCATTAAAATTATTAATGCAGAATTTAATCTTGATACTTGTATTTAAAAGTTAACAATTATGCTCAATTCGTTTTCTGGAGGGGACTTGTATGGGGCTTTGTGTGGTCAAATTATGCCGTATCAGTACGA
>NW_023995705.1:0-88540 GCF_015586225.1 Lucilia sericata | reverse complement strand
TATATAAAATATTTCAACGAAGTACCACCCTTATAGTCATGGGGTACAATCGTAGCTCTATAAAAAGAAACAAAAAATCTAAAAACTTTTGTTACTTTATTAACATGATAATGGTTTTTCAAACAAATCAAATCGAAAACAATTGTCGAATTTTATTTTATTATTTATTTTCTTGTTGTTATTTTTTGCAAACTATTGAAAACAATTTGAAAACGCGTTTTATATATGAAGCCATAGTATGGCGAATTTATTGTTAAATATCTCTGGTTATAAGTTTTATAATATTTTAACAGAGTAATAGTTTTTAGCAAAAGAATAATAAAGTGGAATTTTATGTAGACAGAAATAAAATATTTATTTGTTAACAATAAATGTCAAATTTCCACATGTTCCAATTGTGGTAAATACACTGTATAATATTTTATTATATTTAAGTGAACAATGTTTAAGGACTATAAGGGTGTTCCACAAAATTTTTGAAAACAATAGAAAGAATGTTAATTATTTCTAAGTAAAGGAAGAGATTTAAAAAATATATAACTAAAGGAATTTTGTAAGTGTTAAAATTTTTTAAAAATATTAATGGAACACCCTACTGGTACTCTTATGCATATGAATTTATATCAAGTATGTATTTGAGTTTAGTATACAATTTAACAATGACAATAACTAAATTTATAAATATTTCTAGTCAATTGATATACACATCCTTTCATAAAATATTCCTTTGAATGTTTGTGCATCTACATTTTCAATTCGTTATTTGAAGTTCAGAAAAAAAATATTTATAAATAAATTTGTTCATAAATTAAAAATTATTTCAACCACCACTATATGACAATAATTTTATTATGTTAATAGTTTTGCATAAGAGGTGGAAAGAACTGAAACGTATTTGCAATAATAATATTAATTTATTAGGTATTTTAATGAGTTTAGTTCTTTTTTATAAAAACTTGATGCTGCTACGAATTTGAATAAATTCTATAAAACTCACACCGAAAAATCAACAAAACATTAATGAGCTTATTAGTTTTGTTTTTGAGTTTTTTTGGTAATACAATTGTAATTATGTGCACCCTATGTTATGTTCAATAGAAACTGACAAACAAACAAACAAACAAACAACTAACTAACTAACTAACTAACTAACTAACTAACTAACTAACTAACTAACTAACTAACTAACTAACTAACTAACTAACTAACTAACTACTAACTAACTAACTAACTAACTACTAACTAACTAACTAACTAACTAACTAACTAACTAACTACTAACTAACTAACTAACTAACTAACTAACTAACTAACTAACTAACTAACTAACTAACTAACTTAAAACTAACTAACTAACTAACTAAATAACTAACTAACTAACTAACTAACTAACTAACTAACTTACTTACTTACTTACTAACGACTAACTAACTAATAACTAACTAACTAAATAACTAAATACTAAATAACTAACTAACTAACTAACTAACTAACTAACTAACACTAACTAACTAACTAACTAACTAACTAACTAACTAACTACTAACTAACTACTAACTACTAACTAACTAACTAACTAACTAACTAACTAACTAACTAACTACTAACTAACTAACTAACGTAACTAACTAACTAACTAACTAACTAACTAACTAACTAACTACTAACTACAACTAACTAACTACTAACTAACTAAATAACTAACTAACTAACTAACTAACTAACTAACTAAATAACTACTAACTAACTACTAACTAACTACTAACTAACTAACTAACTAACTAACTAACTAACTAACTAACTAAACTAACTAACTAAACTAACTAACTAACTAACTAACTAACTAACTACTAACTAACTAACTAACTAACTAACTAAAACTAACTAACTAACGTAACTAACTAACTACAACTAACTACCTAACTAACTACTAACTAACTAACTACTAACTAACTAACTACTAACTAACTACTAACTAACTAACTAACTAACTAACTAACTAACGAACTAACTAACTAACTGACTAACTACTAACTAACTAACTAACTAACTAACTAACTAACTAACTAACTAACTAACTAACTAACTAACTAACTAAACTAAATACTAAATACTAACTAACTAACTAACTAACTAACTAACTAACTAACTAACTAACTACTAACTACAACTACACTAACACTAACTAACTAACTTTCTAACTATCTTACTAACTAACTAACTAACTAACTAACTACTAACTAACTAACTACTAATTAACTAACTTTCTAACTAACTAACTCTAGAAAACAATGATTCATCACAAGTTAAAATATAGAAAATAATTTTAGGAAATTGCGTACAAAAAATATTTCTAAAAAGGGTACCAATAAAGGATACATTTGTCATTATTCCATTATGGTAGCAGTATCAGCAATTTTTTGATGATATTTCGAAAAAGATCTAGTAAAGGGTATTATATAGTCCGGCAGGGTTCGACTTTACTTTTTTATTTTTTATTAATTATATTTAACAAATCCTTTGGCATTTTTTTACTAACAAACATTTGTAGTAATTTACGCGTACATTCATACATATGTATGTGTATATATAAACTTACAATGTAGAGTCTCTACATACATACATATGTATGCATGTGTAGATAAACTAAATTTAACAAAAATTATTCAGCAATATTATTCTAAGTTCTTTTTAGGAATAATATACATATGTATGTAAGTATATGTATGTATTCAAATGCGTATACTACGCATATATACATATAAAAATAATATTGTTATTTAAATTTAATATAATTAGCATTTGTATAAAAATAAAAATTTGTTTCCATTGATATCGTCGCTACTATTAGCGAAAATTGACAAATATTTATAAATTCATTTACACACATACAATAATGCGTAAATACAACTGTAATTTAATGTATATTTAAGTTATCGCAAAAATTGAAGGGGATTTTATAATTTCTATAAGGGAATGTTGTATTATTCTAATTGTAGCGTAATGACAGAATTCATTATAAATAAAATTAAACAGCTACAATTTGAATTTGAGCCCGGGTTTAATATATTACAAATATAAAAGCAGCTGTTGTAGAAATTGTAATTGTTAACTGATAATGATATGACTATTATTTTGTAGAGTATGTATTTATAATCAAATAAATTTTAAAATTATTTTATTCTGTTTTTTTTTTAGTTTTTGCTTGAAATATAAAACATATTTTTTTAATTTGATATTATTTAATTAAAGTTTTAAAATAACAACATTTATTTATAAATAAATTTCAATAAATCTGTTAATTCAACCTTTTTCTTTGTTATGTTTAGCAAATTTTAAGATCATTGAACTTTAATTTATAAATTTTATTCGTTATTCAATATCACTTCAAATACAAGTTTCTGTTATGAGTATTCAAATACTTGACCGTGAAAATGTTTCAAATTTACAAAGACAAGAAGTCAAGTACATAATGTGCACTTTTAAATTAATTTCAAGCTAACAGTAATTATTTAAAAAGTAAAATCAATTGTTTGGTATTATATTTCCGTATAAAAGCCAGACTATGTATTTTTGTAGAAATAAATACATAAATAAATTTTATAAATAATTTACATGTATGAGTATGAATATTAGAATACATCAAAAATAGGGTATTTGTGGATTTTAACTACCTAATAAAATATAAACTACCCTATGGATAAAAATATACAATTTCCTTAAAAAAGGAGAAAATATCAAAAAAGTACCTTTGCAGAACGAAAAAGTACTAAAAGTTTAGGTTATCATTTACTCCCTGATGTACATGCATAATTTTATGTTCCTAAGTTCAATATTATAGAAAATTCAAAAAGTACCTTTTGAGTAATGAAAAAAGTACTAAAAAGTCTATTTAATCCGAGCTCTACATGCCTAATTTTATGTTTGTAGGCTCTATGTTACAGAAATGCAAAAAAATACCTTTTGAGGAACAAAAAAGTACCAAAAAGTTCCCCTTTACTTACTCCGGGCTCTATATATTTAATTTCAAGTTTCTAGGTTCAATATTATAGAAAATTAAAAAAGTACCTATTGGAGAACGAAAAAGTATCTAAAAGTTCCCTTTTATAGCTTCTCTCTAACTGCTGATTTTATTTTATTTTGCTAGTTTCAATATTATAGAAAATTCAAGAAGTACGTTTAAAAGAACGGAAAAAGTACTCTTGGTTCTCACTTACACTTTTGACTTCGAAATAAAGACAAAATATCGTATATATTCTATAAAAAGAGAAAATTTCGAAAAATTTCTATAATGAAGAGAAATTTCGAAAATGTTCTATAAGAAGAGAAAATCTCGAAAATGTTCTATAGGAAGAGAAAATCTCGAAAATGTTCTATAAGAAGAGAAAATCTCGAAAATTTTCTATAAGAAAAGAAAATCTCGAAAATTTTCTATAAGAAAAGAAAATTTCGAAAATTTTTTATAAGAAAAGAAAATTTCGAAAATTTTCTATAAGAAAAGAAAATTTCGAAAATTTTCTATAAGAAAAGAAAATTTCGAAATTTTCTATAAGAAAAGAAAATTTCGAAAATTTTCTATAAGAAAAGAAAATTTCGAAAATTTTCTATAAGAAAAGAAAATTTCGAAAATTTTCTATAAGAAAAGAAATTTCGAAAATTTTCTATAAGAAAAGAAAATTTCGAAAATTTTCTATAAGAAAAGAAAATTTCGAAATTTTCTATAAGAAAAGAAAATTTCGAAAATTTTCTATAAGAAAAGAAAATTTCGAAAATTTTCTATAAGAAAAGAAAATTTCGAAAATTTTCTATATAAAGCGAAATTTTAAAAAATTTTCTATTAAAAGAGAAATTTTCGAAAATTTTCCATAAAAAGAGAAATTTTCCAAAATTTTCCATAAAAAGAGAAATTTTCGAAAATTTTCCATAAAAAGAGAAATTTTCGAAAATTTTTCCATAAAAAGAGAAATTTTCGAAAATTTTCCATAAAAAGAGAAAATTTCGAAAATTTTCTATAAAAAGAGAAAATTTCGAAAATTTTCTATATAAAGCGAAATTTTTCTCTATATAAGCGAAAATTTCGAAATTTTTCTATAAAAAGAGAAAATTTCGAATATTTTCTATAAAACGAGAAAAATTTCGAAAAATTTCTATAAAAAAAGATTTTCTATAAAAATAGAAAATTTCGAATTTTTTTTTATAAAAAAATATAATATTTCGAATATTCTATAAAAAAGGGGAGAAAATTTCGAAAATATTCTATATAAAGAGCAATTTTTCATAAAAAAAGAGAAATTTCCTTAAAAAGGGAAATTTTTTGAAGAGATATTTTTTCGAACATTTTCAATATTACAAGAATATAAATATTTTCAAAATGTTCTACAATTTTTTTTTTTTTAAATTTCAAAAATTTTCATAAAGAGTGCTTTTTGAAAATTTTCTGTAAAAAAAAGTCAAAATTTTCTATAAATAATTCTTTATAAAACAGTAAAACATTGTAAGCAGTATTTATTGCTTTCTTTAAATAGATTCATACCAATTTTCTTGGTATACCTGTCTTGTGAACTAACTTTATTCTTGCATACGCAACAAGTCGATAAGCAAATGTTGCTGCAATAAAATGTATATATTACATTGGACAAGGTACTTGAAAGCTTAAGTACCGTTTTACTTTTGTTAAACTTTAACTCAACACTTAATCACACACACCAACTTTCATTCCCACTTTTATACCTCGGCATACAAGAGTTTATTGTAATTGCAAAAAAACACATATTGAAAAGTACAGTTATGATAACATTTGTAGATCAGCTGAGTTTTACTACAAAATTATACTGTGGTATAGAACAACTAATATTAAAAAATTTACTTATTGTAAAGCTTAACATTTTTTTAATTCTACTAAACTCATTTGCTGCTATAATTTTACTCAACATTGTACACTTAAAGTACTTCATTTATCACAACAAGTTTTGTTAAAGTTTTGTTTGTTGTTGCGTGTCTAAGACCTGAAAAGGTAGTGATGTATCCACATATGTATATATTATTCTTCTCCAACTCCGTTTCTCTTTAAGACCAATTTAAAAAAAAAATACTCCAATTATACGGTTTTTATTAATATAAATAAAGCGATAATTGATTGGGTAATATCATTCAGCAAATAGTCTTCATTTATTTAACATTACTGAAATTAAACAAGAAGACTATATAACGATGGTATGTACAATTGTAATCAATTTTATTTTAAGTTCAATAAAAGCTCATTAAATATTAAACTTTATATATTTTTAGAAAATCTTCTACTTGTTAGGTTTTGTAGGCATAGTGTCTACTGCAGTTATTCCTTTTGATGGATTAAGGCAACAGAATTCTACAACGAATGCAATTAGCGAACCAGACTCATCAAATCTGGATACGACCATCTTTAATGATGAAGGCTATAAATACAAAACTGTTCGTAGACTTAAATATAGACTGCGTAGAGATGTAAGTCAATTGGATAATGACTACTTGCCACCAGTTGAAGAATCGCAAGAGAAATCAACTAAAGAAAGTGTTAATGAATACTTACCGCCTGCTGAAGAACCACCGTAGCTAATGTCGAAGTGAAATCTGTTGAGGAACCTGAGGAATTCGCTGTTTTAGGAGAAAATGGTTATGAGTACAGAACTGTTCGTCGTTTGAAGTATAGTCAACGTCGCGATGTTTCAGAGATTGCCAATGAATATTTGCCTCCTGCTGAAGAAGAAAATACCGAAGCTGCTGCTGAATTGAAATCTGTTGAGGAACCTGAGGACTCCGCTGTTTTGGGTGACAATGGCTACGAATACAGAACTGTACGTCGTTTGAAGTATCGTCAACGTCGTGATGTTTCAGAGCTTGCCAATGAATATTTGCCTCCTGTTGAAGAAGAAACCACCGAAGCTGTTGCTGAATTGATATCTGTAGAGGAACCTGAGGACTCTGCTGTTTTGGGTGACAATGGCTACGAATACAGAACTGTACGTCGGTTGAAGAATCGTCAACGTCGTGATGTTTCAGAGATTGCCAATGAATATTTGCCTCCTGCTGAAGAAGAAACCACTGAAGCTAATGTCGAAGTGAAATCTGTTGAGGAACCTGAGGAATCCGCTGTTTTAGGAGAAAATGGTTATGAGTACAGAACTGTTCGTCGTTTGAAGTATCGTCAGCGTCGTGATGTTTCAGAGATTGCCAATGAATATTTGCCTCCTGCTGAAGAAGAAAATACCGAAGCTGCTGCTGAATTGAAATCTGTTGAGGAACCTGAGGACTCCGCTGTTTTGGGTGACAATGGCTACGAATACAAAACTGTTCGTCGTTTGAAGTATCGTCAACGTCGCGATGTTTCAGAGATTGCCAATGAATATTCGCCTCCTGCTGAAGAAGAAACCACCGAAGCTGTAGCTGAATTGAAATCTGTAGAAGAACCTGAGGACTCTGCTCTTTTGGGTGACAATGGCTACGAATACAGAACTGTACGTCGTTTGAAGTATCGTCAACGTCGTGATGTTTCAGAGATTGCCAACGAATACTTGCCTCCTGCTGAAGAAGAAACCACCGAAGCTGTAGCTGAATCGAAATCTGTGGAGGAACCTGAGGACTCTGCTGTTTTGGGTGACAATGGCTACGAATACAAAACTGTTCGTCGTTTGAAGTATCGTCAACGTCGTGATGTTTCAGAGATTGCTAATGAATATTTGCCTCCTGCTGAAGAAGAAACTACCGAAGCAGCTGCTGAATTGAAATCTGTTGAGGAACCTCAAGACTCCGCTGTTTTAGGTGACAATGGCTACGAATACAGAACTGTACGTCGTTTGAAGTATCGTCAACGTCGTGATGTTTCAGAGATTGCCAACGAATATTTGCCTCCTGCTGAAAAAGAAACCACCGAAGCTGTAGCTGAACTGAAAACTGTAGAAGAATCTGAGGACTCCGCTGTTTTGGGTGACAATGGCTACGAATACAGAACTGTACGTCGTTTGAAGTATCGTCAACGTCGTGATGTTTCAGAGATTTCCAATGAATATTTGCCTCCTGCTGAAGAAGAAACCACCGAAGCTGTAGCTGAATTGAATTCTGTGGAGGAACCTGAGGACTCCGCTCTTTTGGGTGATAATGGATACGAATACAGAACTGTACATCGTTTGAAGTATCGTCAACGTCGTGATGTTTCAGAGATTGCCAATGAATATTTGCCTCCTGTTGAAGAAGAAACCACCGAAACTGTTCCTGAATTGAAATCTCTTGAGGAACCTGAGGACTCCGCTCTTTTGGGTGACAATGGCTACGAATACAGAACTGTACGTCGTTTGAAGTATCGTCAACGTCGTGATGTTTCAGAGATTGCCAACGAATACTTGCCTCCTGCTGAAGAAGAAACCACCGAAGCTGTGGCGGAATTGAAATCTGTAGAGGAACCTAAAGACTCTGCTGTTTTGGGTGACAATGGCTACGAATACAGAACTGTACGTCGTTTGAAGTATCGTCAACGTCGTGATGTTTCAGAGATTGCCAACGAATACTTGCCTCCTGCTGAAGAAGAAACCACCAAAGCTGTTGCTGAATTGAAATCTGTAGAGGAACCTGAAGAGACTGCTGCTTTGGGTGACAATGGCTACGAATACAGAACTGTTCGTCGTTTGAAGTATCGTCAACGTCGTGATGTTTCCGAAATTGCTAACGAATACTTGCCTCCTGCTGTGGAAGCTATCACTGCTGGGCAATCTGAGGATTCCACAGTTTTAGGAGAGAATGGCTATGAGTATAAAACTGTACGTCGCTTAAAGTACTAACTTAGCACATATATTAGTGAAATTTTAATTTAGGTCTTTTTTCTTTTGTCATTGATTTGTTATTGTTAAATAAAGTTATTCTCGATGAAAAAAACTTTAACAATGTTAAAAATTATGTTGTTTCTAATGTTTACTTTGGATTTGTTAAAAACCATTTCGTTCTCGCAAAACAAACCTTTTGTTTCAGACACAAACATAAAATTCAATTTCCAAATTACTTTATCTTAGAGTTTTTGTTTTATTTATTTAGTTTATACATTTTTATATGTGTATTTAACCCAGATTACTGTGAAAAACAACATGTTAGTTTTCTTTTTTGGTTTTTTTTTTTTTTTTTTTGTAGGAATAAATATATAAAAAATGATAAAAATGTAGAGTAGAAAAACAAATGCTCATAAACAACATTAAATCAAACAAGCGGAAAAATCTAATTCCAAAAAACAAATCCCTGTAGATGTTGAAAAAAAGATAGATATTAAGAAATCAACTACAAAACGTTACGTTTTTCTTTAGTTAAAACGAACTCATCGTCGTCAGCAGCAGCCAACAATAACAACTTTGTCATCATTGTCAGCATCATCATCGTCGTTGTCCTCATCATTGGCTTTCAATATCATGAATGAAATGACAAGCAGAAAAAAAGGAAAAAGTTCTTCATTTTTATCAACTAACCAGCCAGATATCCCGACATTCAACCCAACTTTCAAGTCAACCAACCCTGCAGCAAATAAATAACAACATTTGGATTTGGAATAAAGTTAAATATACTTTTTAAATTAAAATCAAAATAAGGACAACTCTGAATTAAATTGGAGTTTCTATATTAGGCTTTGAAATATCCGATGATAAATCACAGTGATGGGAGTAAGGAGTTGTTAGGTCACAAACGAGAATATATTGGGTTCAATGTTAAGGACCTTATTGTTTAATGTTATTTCCACTGAAATTGAAATTGTTTAAATAAATTCTAAAAAAATTGAATTTTTCGGCAACTATTTTAAATTATTTTTTTAAGTTTTAAATTACTTTAAAAAAAAATTTAAATGTTTAAGTAAACGTTTCATGTTTTCTCTATTCTTCATCTCAGTCCTTCAATATAAAGATAAGCAAAAAACAAAAGAAGAGCCAACAAAAATCCAAACAAAAACAACATCTACAATAAATGTTAAAGTCTAATCATAGTTTAATATAACATACACTCACATATCCGTTAAATATCTTACAACTTCTATTGAAAAGGATGTTTTGTAGTTGTTTTTGATTGTGGTTGCTCTTCATGTCAAGCAAAAGGATGAGCGCACTTAAGAAAAATACGGCCTTTTTCAAATAGTCATTGATATGTTCATAGAGTACAACCCTGGATTTAGAGGTTTTGATTGTTAGTCGTATGTATGTTTGAAAATTGCTGCTCATTTAGTCTGCCATGTCATTCAATTTAATGTATATCAGCTTAAGTTGAGTCAATAAAAAAATCCTTTGTAATCAAATAAAATCAAAAAAACCACAAGTTACAAGTGTATGGTACTTCATTCGTTCATTCATTTATTTATTCCCCATTCGCTTGACAAAATGAATTATAAAATAAGTTGACTGACACAAGATTAGAATGAATTTGTTATAAGTTAATTATAGTTTGATCTATAAGTTTTGTTTATTTTAACTTTCTAATGAAAAATGTTAATGATTTAATTATATTTGGTTTAGTAGTTATAAACAAAGATTTTGAAAATATGCAAACATTTTAGTTTTGAACTTACGGAAGTGAAAGGAAGAGTTAATTTTAAAATCTGTCATAAAAATATCCAATTTTGGTTTAAGTGTTTATTTTCTATAGGTGCCATAAAATTACTATTTCTATTAAAATGATCACTTTTAAATCTCTTATTCTAAACTGTGTCATTCTATTGCACATTTTAATATAATTTTTTTGTCCATATAGTACCTACACAACTAAGAAATTAAAATTAACTCCATATGGATTTGTCCATACATACCAATATACATACATATGCAACGAACATATTCATATATGACTGCATTTTGTAATCAGTGCACGAAATTGTATTCCAGTATCTTCACAATACGAGTAGGTATACATTAGTATGATATAGATTTGTATGGGGAGGAAATACAATTGTTTAAAAAATGTTCTAGTTCAGTTCTAATTCAGATCTATTTCAGTTCTAGTTTAGTTCTAGTCAGTTCTAGTTCATTTCTAGTTAGTTCTAGTTCAGTTCTAGTTCAGTTCTAGTTCAGTTCTAGTTCAGTTCTAGTTCAGTTCTAGTTCAGTTCTAGTCAGTTCTAGTTCAGTTCTAGTTCAGTTCTAGTTCAGTTCTAGTTCAGTTCTAGTTCAGTTCTAGTTCAGTTCTAGTTCAGTTCTAGTTCAGTTCTAGTTCAGTTCTAGTTCAGTTCTAGTTCAGTTCTAGTTCAGTTCTAGTTCAGTTCTAGTTCAGTTCTAGTTCAGTTCTAGTTCAGTTCTAGTTCAGTTCTAGTTCAGTTCTAGTTCAGTTCTAGTTCAGTTCTAGTTCAGTTCTAGTTCAGTTCTAGTTCAGTTCTAGTTCAGTTCTAGTTCAGTCTAGTTCAGTTCTAGTTCAGTTCTAGTTCAGTTCTAGTTCAGTTCTAGTTCAGTTCTAGTTCAGTTCTAGTTCAGTTCTAGTTCAGTTCTAGTTCAGTTCTAGTTCAGTTCTAGTTCAGTTCTAGTTCAGTTCTAGTTCAGTTCTAGTTCAGTTCTAGTTCAGTTCTAGTTCAGTTCTAGTTCAGTTCTAGTTCAGTTCTAGTTCAGTTCTAGTTCAGTTCTAGTTCAGTTCTAGTTCAGTTCTAGTTCAGTTCTAGTTCAGTTCTAGTTCAGTTCTAGTTCAGTTCTAGTTCAGTTCTAGTTCAGTTCTAGTTCAGTTCTAGTTCAGTTCTAGTTCAGTTCTAGTTCAGTTCTAGTTTACTTCTAGTTCAGTTCTAGTTCAGTTCTAGTTCAGTTCTAGTTCAGTTCTAGTTCAGTTCTAGTTCAGTTCTAGTTCAGTTCTAGTTCAGTTCTAGTTCAGTTCTAGTTCAGTTCTAGTTCAGTTCTAGTTCAGTTCTTGTTCAGTTCTAGTTCAGTTCTAGTTCAGTTCTAGTTCAGTTCTAGTTCAGTTCTAGTTCAGATCTAGTTCAGTTCTAGTTCAGATCTAGTTCAGTTCTAGTTCAGTTCTAGTTCAGTTCTAGTTCAGTTCTAGTTCAGTTCTAGTTCAGTTCTAGTTCAGTTCTAGTTCAGTTCTAGTTCAGTTCTAGTTCAGTTCTAAGTTCTATGTTCAGTTCTAGTTCAGTTCTAGTTCATTCTAGTTCAGTTCTAGTTCAGTTCTAGTCAGTTCTAGTTCAGTTCTAGTTCAGTTCTAGTTCAGTTCTAGTCAGTTCAGTTCAGTTCTAGTTCAGTTCTAGTTCAGTTCTAGTTCAGTTCTAGTCAGTTCTAGTTCAGTTCTAGTTCAGTTCTAGTTCAGTTTCTAGTTCAGTTCTAGTCAGTTCTAGTTCAGTTCTAGTTCAGTTCTAGTTCAGTTCTAGTTCAGTTCTAGTTCAGTTCTAGTTCAGTTCATTAGTTCAGTTCTAGTTCAGTTTTCTAGTCAGTCTAGTTTAGTTCTAGTTCAGTTCTGGTTCAGTTCTAGTTCAGTTCTAGTTCAGTTCTAGTTCAGTTCTAGTTCAGTTCTAGTCAGTTCTAGTTCAGTTCTAGCTCAGTTCTAGTTCAGTTCTAGTTCAGTTTTAGTTCAGTTCTAGTTCAGTATTTATACTTTGACAATTTTCGGACCTCTCTAATATACATACATTAGTATATGTAAGTACTCTCTCAGTATCTCTGTATTAAAAAGAATAAAAAATCAAAACAGTTTAAAATCTCAATTGTTGTTGTGTAATAGATTCTATGGAAAGTTTTCGCTTCAAAACGATAAGAAATTGTTGGTGTGTGTAATAGAAGGTGATTCAATTTGCATTTTTTAAACCAGTGAAGCAAAATGCAGACAAACAGTTTTTAGATTGTGTTACACTTAAATGGTTAATAAAAAGGTAAGAGGCTAAAAAAGCAAAAATAAAAAAGATAAATTCTAAATGTATACTAATCGGGTACACTGGATAAATAATGACAACTGTTTTCGTGGCTTGATATTATGAAAATAAAACGCTCTAAAGCGGAGGGGAAAAGACACTTATTATATTTTAATTATTTAATTTAGTTTAAAAATAAGCAGCAGTTTATCATTTTAGATTGATCTAAAACTTTCCAGGATAATAATGCCTCTTTATTTGATTAAAAACTAATTTGTATTAACCTATTCTTTTCGTTCAGTGTAACAACATTATTTTAATGCTCGTACATACAAATTACACACTACCTCCCATTAAATAGTTGAACTATTTACAAACAAGAAAGAATAAAAAAAAGTAAAATATTCTGCTTAATTTTGTTTTTACCAAATTTAGCCAAGTTAAGATAATCTTCATTTTATATCCACAACAAATTGATGTTATACATATAAAACCCATATATGCATACACCTATATGAATACACTCACCCATCCCCATAAGTAGTGGAGCATAAAAATGGATAACGATAACAAAAATTTGTTAATTTGTTTAAATATCTGCACTTTTTTGTGTTCTCTTAATTTAAACTGCATACTAGCATTTTTCTATTATCAAATGTTTTCTTTTCAAAGTGTTGCTGATGCTTTTTTTCTCGGCAAATCTCTTAAATACATAGAAACACACACTCAGACACTTTTACAAATATATCTATAGAACATTTGTATCTGTGTATGTTATTTACTTATATGCAAACAAAGGCTCAGTAACTAAATCCATGATGTTGGTTGGTGCTGCATACTTCCTTCCGTTGCCATCATCCATGATTTTATTTAACATGTTGCCAACATGCAATGTGTAGATTATGCAAAAATATTTGTTGTAATGATTAAACAGTTTGTGTGCAAGAGAACAGGGGCAACAAATAAATGCACTGAAACACACAAACATAAAAATGTAAAAAGAGTTTCAATCTGTTTTGAATCGATTAAATCTTCTATTAAAAACGATTTTATGGCATCTTAAATGTACACAGATTATGGACAGTACTAAAAAGATGTCTTATAAGATGAAAAAAAAAAAACTAAAAACGTGTAAACAAAACTGGAAACAAGCAACTGGTGTTGATAGTGCTGTTGGAGTGTAGTGCTGTTGAAGTGCAATTTTTTTTAGAACTGAACTAGAACTGAACTAGAACTGAACTAGAACTGAACTAGAACTGAACTAGAACTGAACTAGAACTGAACTAGAACTGAACTAGAACTGAACTAGAACTGAACTAGAACTGAACTAGAACTGAACTAGAACTGAACTAGAACTGAACTAGAACTGAACTAGAACTGAACTAGAACTGAACTAGAACTGAACTAGAACTGAACTAGAACTGAACTAGAACTGAACTAGAACTGAACTAGAACTGAACTAGAACTGAACTAGAACTGAACTAGAACTGAACTAGAACTGAACTAGAACTGAAACTAGAACTGAACTAGAACTGAACTAGAACTGAACTAGAACTGAACTAGAACTGAACTAGAACTGAACTAGAACTGAACTAGAACTGAACTAGAACAGAACTGGAACTGAACTAAAACTGAACTAGAACTGAACTAGAACTGAACTAGAACTGAACTAGAACTGAACTAGAACTGAACTAGAACTAACTAGACTAACTAGAACTGAACTAGAACTGAAACTAGAACTGAACTAGAACTGAACTAGAACTGAACTCGAACTGAACTAGCACTGAACTAGAACTGAACTAGAACTGAATTAGAACTGAATTAGAACTGAACTAGAACTGAACTAGAACTGAACTAGAACTGAACTAGAATTGAACTAGAACTGAACTAGAACTGAACTAAAACTGAACTAGAACTGAAGTAGAACTGAAGTAGAACTGAACTAGAACTGAACTAGAACTGAACTAGAACTGAACTAGAACTGAACTAGAACTGAACTAGAACAGAACTAGAACTGAACTAGAACTGAACTAGAACTGAACTAGAACTGAACTAGAACTGAACTAGAACTGAACTAGAACTGAACTAGAACTGAACTAGAACTGAACTAGAACTGAACTAGAACTGAACTAGAACTGAACTAGAACTGAACTAGAACTGAACTAGAACTGAACTAGAACTGAACTAGAACTGAACTAGAACTGAACTAGAACTGAACTAGAACTGAACTAGAACTGAACTAGAACTGAACTAGAACTGAACTAGAACTGAACTAGAACTGAACTAGAACTGAACTAGAACTGAACTAGAACTGAACTAGAAACTGAACTAGAACTGAACTAGAACTGAACTAGAACTGAACTAGAACTGAACTAGAACTGAACTAGAACTGAACTAGAACTGAACTAGAACTGAACTAGAACTGAACTAGACTGAACTAGAACTGAACTAGAACTGAACTAGAACTGAACTAGAACTGAACTAGAACTGAACTAGAACTGAACTAGAACTGAACTAGAACTGAACTAGAACTGAACTAGAACTGAACTAGAACTGAACTAGAACTGAACTAGAACTGAACTAGAACTGAACTAGAACTGAATTAGAACTGAACTAGAACTGAACTAGAACTGAACTAGAACCTAACTAGAACTGAACTGAACTAAAACTGAACTAGAACTGAACTAAACAGAACTAAACTAGAACAGAACTGGATTCGCATTGCATAAGTATGTAGTTCACCATGCATCACGATATCCACGATAACAAAATTTGGGTTGGTCAAATTTCGGATTCAAAAAAAAATAGTTTTAATTTAATGTATTTTCTATTTATAACTTACAAATTTCATCCCTACATTTCTATTAAGGATTTTCTCGTTTAACCATAAACCCCACCGGTAACTTAATTGTCATTTTGATAACTAAAGCCATAATTTATAGTGAACGTTTATAAATTTAAATATTTTTGTGCTATTTGCTTCTTTTTATCGTCAATTTAGTTACAGTAAGGTAAATATTTTTTGGTATATTTTATCAGAAACTGCCAACCTTTTTATATTAATAGAAATAGATATTGTATAAACTTTTAAGAAAAAAATTAGACCACAAAAATAACAAACCAACTTGATAAATATTTTAAGGTTTAGTTTAGAAATGAACAGAATATTAAGGTCGTTAACAAATATTTATATTCATTCAAATATTTATAAGTATTTATTTTTGTTGAAACATTTTTATACCTTTCATTCTAAATTTGGGAGCATATGATTAAAAATTTCCTGAGAGTAATATTTCAATAAATAAAGAATAATTTAATATGATTAATAAAAATAAAAATTTTTTTATTCAGTTGTTTAAATAGCACTTTAGTAAATTTTATAATATTTTCTCTTACTAAACAGTAATAAATTAGCAGATTTCCCACTTTGATGCATTTTTAAGCAAAAACTAATAAATTTTATCTACTTTTATCTATTACAGAAAAAACAAAAAAAGCCATATTATTATTTGACATTTCGAATTTTTAAAAAATATATATAAATTTATATTTATATACAAACATACATATGTAATCGTGTATCGAACAATGTTATGAAATTTTATTTTAGCTAAAAAACAAAAATATAAAAAAGAAGAAACTAAAAAAATTGCTTGTATTTTAACCGGAATAAATAATATCGTTTATAGAAGGACAAAAACTCAAATATGAATGTATGTATGTGTATGTTTATAGGAAAACACATACATATATCCTTTGTTTATAAACGTAAAAAAATATTTTGTTTTCAGTTATCAATTACTATCGACTGCAATTTTTTGTTTTTCGTTTATGCTTAAATTTTTACAATATGTATTTTTTATTATTCACATAATATGTATTTTAAATTAATGAAGACAGCTGCTTTTTATTAAATAAATTGTGATAAAAATATAAAAAAAAATAAAATATTGTAGTTTATAAAACCCCATAAATATTTTGTTAAATAAAAGTAAAAAAAAAAACTATAAATTACAAAATCAGTTAGAGATTTTGTTCGATATAATGAAAATAAACAACTATTTAAGCTAGATATGTATAACATTAAATATATTCGACGTTTATTTAACGATTGACAAAATAAGCTTGAAGTTTTTTTGACAGCAGCTGTGTATTAGAAAAAAATGTTTGTTTTTTGTTATTAAAAAGGCTTTACTTTAAAAAATGTTGCAAAAGTGATTAGAACATAAATTTTTTAGGAAATTTTAATTTATCGTGCTTAAATTAAAATAGAAAGTATAAATGAACTTAAATTCAGTTCTGCTCTAGTTCAGTTGTAGTTCAGTTCGAGTTCAGTTCCAGTTCAGTTTCAGTTCATTTCTAGTTCCAGTTCAGTTTCAGTTCATTTCTAGTTCAGTTCTAGTTCAGTTCTAGTTCAGTTCTAGTTCAGTTCTAGTTCAGTTCTAGTTCAGTTCTAGTTCAGTTCTAGTTCAGTTCTAGTTCAGTTCTAGTTCAGTTCTAGTTCAGTTCTAGTTCAGTTCTAGTTCAGTTCTAGTTCAGTTCTAGTTCAGTTCTAGTTCAGTTCTAGTTCAGTTCTAGTTCAGTTCTAGTTCAGTTCTAGTTCAGTTCTAGTTCAGTTCTAGTTCAGTTCTAGTACAGTTCTAGTTCAGTCTAGTTCAGTTCTAGTTCAGTTCTAGTTCAGTTCTAGTTCAGTTCTAGTTCAGTTCTAGTTCAGTTCTAGTTCAGCTCTAGTTCAGTTCTAGTTCAGTTCTAGTTCAGTTCTAGTCAGTTCTAGTTCAGTTCTAGTTCAGTTCTAGTTCAGTTCTAGTTCAGTTCTAGTTCAGTTCTAGTTCAAGTTCTCTAGTTCAGTTCTAGTTCAGTTCTAGTTCAGTTCTAGTTCAGTTCTAGTCAGTTCTAGTTCAGTTCTAGTCAGTTCTAGTTCAGTTCTAGTTCAGTTCTAGTCAGTTCTAGTTCAGTTCTAGTCAGTTCTAGTTCAGTTCTAGTTCAGTTCTAGTTCATTTCTATTTCAGTTCTAGTTTTCAGGTTTCTAGTTCTGCATCGTAGTTCAGTTCTAGTTCATGCTCTAGTTCAGTTCTAGTTCAGTTTCTAGTTCAGTTCTAGTTCAGTTCTAGTTCAGTTCTAGTTCAGTTCTAGTTCAGTTCTAGTTCAGTTCTAGTTCAGTTCTAGTTCAGTTCTAGTTCAGTTCTAGTTCAGTTCTAGTTCAGTTCTAGTTCAGTTCTAGTTCAGTTCTAGTTCAGTTCTAGTTCAGTTCTAGTTTTCAGTTCTAGTTCAGTTCTAGTCAGTTCTGTTCAGTTCTAGTTCAGTTCTAGTTCAGTTCTAGTTCAGTTCTAGTTGAGTTGTATTTTAGGTCAGTGTTAATTTCGTCAATCATGAACCGAACATTTTGGCTTTTATTGTAAAGTAATCATAATGTACACTGAATTGGGGTTCCAGAAATATAGTATAAAACACAAAAATTGGTTGAAAAATTTAAAAGTTATTCCCCAGACCATTGACGTGCCCTAAAGAACCTGAATGCCAAATGTGATATATTTGGGATATATTGATATATCTATAATTATTTGAATATAGGTTTTTGTCCCTATACGATAATGCAAACATGGTCTCAACTATATTTAAACGAAATGAATTTTTTAAGCTTCCAATTTTGTTTTTTTTTTTAACTTTGTAGGAAATCTCATGAGCTGTTTATGAACGTTAGATAAGGAAATAAAGAAGTAAAAAATTAATTATGTAATGGCAAAATTTTAGGAAAAACTGAAAAAATTCCCCCTTTTTAAATGCATTTCAAATTGGATATATAAATTTTCTGTACTATATGAAAACTTTTTGTTTTTAAATTTAATAGTAGCAATAATCAAAAACTTCATGTAAATTTAAATAACTTATGCAATAGTCCTTAATATTGTTGTTGACCAACATAATTAATTCAAAATTATACATTCATTCTAACCCCCTCAAAAAGGACCTTCATATTTCCATAGATTTTTTTTCTCTTATATCTTTTATAATTCCCTTTTGGCCTTAGTCCCATTAGAAACTACTCCCCTTATTGCTTTTAAATATTATATTTATTATTTATTTAGTCACAATTTACTGCACAAGTTCGCCTTTGTGTTAGATATTGTACTGATTTCCATAATATTTCAATTACTTATTAAAACGGAAAACATAATGACAATAAAAATTGTTTATAGACACATTACTAAATCTCCTTCCTAAAATTGTTAATAAAATGTTTATGAAATGAATAGAAAAAAATATACAAATATTTTAGCAGAAACTAGTGTTGACGTCATTTCCCATTAAAGCAGAACATAGACACCAAACACAGTCACTTTCTCTGTTTGAATCATTCATTGAATTGTTTTTAATAAATTTAAAAATACCCAAATACAACAAAACGACAGTGACATTATTGCCATCATTGACTTTGTCGTCATTATTCAAGCAGGAAGCAATTTAATGACAAACTTCATACATATGTACATTCGTTCGCTACGCTCCCTCGTATTTTTATTTTTTGTATAACAAAATGCTAAACAATAAAATATTGCAAATTTTATTTTTATGCTTTTTTGTTGTTGCTTTAGTTGTCCATAAACTTTTATGTTTAAATCGTATTTGCAACATACTTACATACAGCATATTTTTTTTATTAGTGACACATACATGCATACTTACATAGACACTTATGTATATCCTGCCCTGTACCTAAGGACACAAATACTTAGATATAAAAACAATTGTAGCATGTTGAATGTTGCAAGTGTTGGTAGAATCAAAATCAACAACCACACTTTAAGGTTAGAAAGAGAGCATAAAACAGTTTGTCTGCAAAAGAACTTACCCTTGTAAAAAAGCAATGAATGCTTCTAAGGACGTTAATTATTATTATGGTCGTGTGTCTTGTGTCAATGTTAGATCTTGTTAGTTAAACATTAAAATACTTACATTTAAACAAACAAATAATTTCAAATGCATATACATAAATATCCCCATAGACACAGACTCTAACAGGAAAGGCAACAACGAATAAATGAATAAAGTGTTGCACAGTGAAATTTGTTAAAAAATTATGGGTTTAGCACGAGATAAGATTAGGTTTGAAAATAGCAAAATTACCATGGGCGCCAGAAAGTTTAATAATACAGTGCATGATGGCGAATTGTAATTTAAAATAAAGGTTGTTGAAATTTTCGTCTAGCCTTTTAATTTACAAAAAAAATTATAACACAAAACTTGTGATTTCAGAAAATTATTTGTCGTTTTATGTTTTTAAATAGTTTTATCTATTTCGAAATTTTTTTTCGTAGTAAGAGAGAGTTCTACTTCAGTGCCAGTTCCGTGTTTTTTGTTCTATGTGTCAGTTCAAGTTTCTAGTTCCGTTCTAGTTCAGTACTAGTTTCCAATTTCTAGTTTCAGTTCTAGTTCAGTTCTAGGTTCAGTTCTAGTTCAGTCTAGTTCAGTCTAGTCAGTTCTAGTTCAAGTTCTAGTTCAGTTCTAGGTCAGTTCTAGTTCAGTCTAGTTCAGTAGTTCAGTTCTAGTTCAGTTCTAGTTCCAGTCTAGTTCAGTTTCTAGTCAGTCTAGTTCAGTTCTAGTTCAGTTCTAGTTCAGTTCTAGTTCAGTTCTAGTTCAGTTCTAGTTCAGTTCTAGTTCAGTCTGAGTTCAGTTCTAGTTCAGTCTAGTTCAGTTCTAGTTCAGTTCTAGTTCAGTTCTAGTTTCAGTTCTAGTTCAGTTCTAGTTCAGTTCTAGTTCATTCTAGGTCAGTCTAGTTCAGTTCTAGTTCAGTTCTAGTTCAGTTCTAGTTCAGTCTAGTTCAGTTCTAGTTTCAGTTCTCAGTTCAGTTCTAGTTCAGTTTAGTTCAGTTCTAGTTCAGTTCTAGTTTCAGTTCTAGTTCAGTTCTAGTTCAGTTCTAGTTCAGTTCTAGTTCAGTTCTAGTTCAGTTCTAGTTCAGTTCTAGTTCAGTTCTAGTTCAGTTCTAGTTCATTCTAGTTCAGTTCTAGTTCAGTTCTAGTTCAGTTCTAGTTCAGTTCTAGTTCAGTTCTAGTTCAGTTCTAGTTCAGTTCTAGTTTCAGTTCTAGTTCAGTTCTAGTTCAGTTCTAGTTCAGTTCTAGTTTCAGTTCTAGTTCAGTTCTAGTTCAGTTTAGTTCAGTTCTAGTTCAGTTCTAGTTCAGTTCTAGTTCAGTTCTTTCAGTTCTAGTTCAGTTCTAGTTCAGTTCTAGTTCAGTTCTAGTTCAGTTCTAGTTCAGTTAGTTCAGTTCTAGTTCAGTTCTAGTTCAGTTCTAGTTCAGTTCTAGTTCAGTTCTAGTTCAGTTCTATTCAGTTCTAGTTCAGTTCTAGTTCAGTCTAGTTCAGTTCTAGTAGTCAGTTCTAGGGTTAAGTTCTAGTTCAGTTCTAGTTCAGTTCTAGTTCAGTTCTAGTTCAGTTCTAGTTCAGTTCTAGTCAGTTCTAGTTCAGTTCTAGTTCAGTTCTAGTTCAGTTCTAGTTCAGTTCTAGTTCAGTTCTAGTTCAGTTCTAGTTCAGTTCTAGTTCATCTAGTTCAGTTCTAGTTAAGTTCTAGTTCAGTTCTAGTTCAGTTCTAGTTCAGTTCTAGTTCAGTTCTAGTTCAGTTCTAGTTCAGTTCTAGTTCAGTTTAGTTCAGTTCTAGTTCATTTCTAGTTCAGTTCTAGTTCAGTTCTAGTTCAGTTCTAGTTCAGTTCTAGTTCAGTTCTAGTTCAGTTCTAGTTCAGTTCTAGTTCAGTTCTAGTTCAGTTCTAGTTTAGTTCTAGTTCAGTTCTAGTTCAGTTCTAGTTCAGTTCTAGTTCAGTTCTAGTTCAGTTCTAGTTCAGTTCTAGTTCAGTTCTAGTTCAGTTAGTTCAGTTCTAGTTCAGTTCTAATTCAGTTCTAGGCTCTGTTCTGGGCAGCTTAATCTCAAGAGCGAGTCAATTGTTAATACAGTTCAAAGGGATTTATAGTTTTTTGTATAAGATATAAAACTATACGCTTTAAATTACAATGAACCCACCGTTCAACTATTATTTACATTCACATACACATTTAAGAAACTGTCTAGTCTGTTGCAAAAAATAAAAATAAATATTTACATATATCTGTACCTGTGTATGTTTTTCATTATATATAGACTTATGTATAAACATATACATAGAGAATAGAAATTTCCCTATGTATGTAAATACGTTTTCCATACCATAGACATTTTTAGTTTATTGCGTTTGGTATTGGTTCTCTAGTAGTGACAATACTTGTCAGGCATATTGTTGGTCTATAAATAAATTCAAACACTTGGAATACTTAAGAGCAGTAGTAAGTGCGGTTAGAAGAAAAAAACACTGACTTTATAATTGTCTGGCCACAATTTAAATATTTCCGTTTAAAATGATCGATTTGTGGGAGTAGAATAAAAGAAGTGTGCTGTGTAACGAAATTTTTAATTTATATGCATTGATTTTTTTGTTACTTTCATTTCTAATTGAAAATTGGTTTGATTGATGATTACGCAGATTTAAGGAGACAGGAATCTTAGTGATTTCTTTCTCTGTACAAAATATTATAATTATAAAAATTACAATTTTGAAGAAATTTTCTATTAAAAATAGAAATTTTCTATAAGAAGAAAGTATTTTGAAAAACAGATTCTCCAAAAGAGAATTAACAAAAATGTCATACTAAAAGAGAAAAGAGTTCCATTGAAAGACAAATAATTTTATAGAAAAACTTCTAATAAAATAAATTTTCTATAATAAGATAACATTTCTTCAAATTCTCCTATAAAAAGAGAATTCTATCGAAAAATGTCTATTAAAAGAGAATTTTATATTTTCCGTAAAACAATTTTTCGAAACTTTTTAAATTTTCTATAAAAAAAGAATTTTCTCGATAATTTTTTTATGAAAAAGAATTTTCTCGGTAATTTTTTTATGAAAAAAGAATTTTATCGATAATTTTTATATGAAAAAAATTTTATCGAAAATTTTTTAATAAAAAATAGAATTTTCTCGAACATTTTTTTATAAAAAGAGAATTTTCTCGAAAATTATTTTATAAAAAGAGAATTTTCTAGAAAATTATTTTATAAAAAGAGAATTTTCTCGAAATTATTTTATAAAAAGAGAATTTTCTCGAAAATTTTTTATAAAAAGAGAATTTTCTCGAAAGTTTTTTTATAAAAAGAGAATTTTCTCGAAAATGTTTTTATAAAATAGAATTTCTCGAAAATTTTCTATAAAAAGAGAATTTTCTCGAAAATTTTCTATAAAAAGAGAATTCTGTATGTTAAATTAAAAGATTACGTTTTTAAAACTTTTCTATTAAAGAGAGGTTTTTGCAAATTTTCTATAAAAAGAAAATTTCCCTCGAAAATTTTCTATAAAAGAGAATTTTCTCGAAAATTTCTATAAAAAGAGAATTTTCTCGAAAATTTTCTATAAAAAGAGAATTTTCTCGAAAATTTTCTATAAAAAGAGAATTTTCTCGAAAATTTTCTATAAAAAGAGAATTTTCTCGAAAATTTTCTATAAAAAGAGAATTTTCCGAAAATTTTCTATAAAAAGAGAATTTTCTCGAAAATTTCTATAAAAAGAATTTTCTCGAAAATTTTCTATAAAAAGAGAATTTTCTCGAAAATTTTCTATAAAAAGAGAATTTTCCGAAAATTTTCTATAAAAAGAGAATTTTCTCGAAAATTTTCTATAAAAAGAGAATTTCTCTCGAAAATTTTCTATAAAAAAGAATTTTCTCGAAAACTTTCTATAAAAGAGAATTTTCTATAAAAAGAGAATTTTCTCGAAAATTTTCTATAAAAAGAGAATTTTCTCGAAAATTTTCTATAAAAAGAGAATTTTCTCGAAAATTTTCTATAAAAGAGAATTTTCCTCGAAAATTTTCTATAAAAAGAGAATTTTCTCGAAAATTTTCTATAAAAAGAGAATTTCTCGAAAATTTTCTATAAAAGAGAATTTTCTCGAAAATTTTCTATAAAAAGAGAATTTTCTCGAAAATTTTCTATAAAAAGAGAATTTTCTCGAAAATTTTCTAATAAAAAGAGAATTTTCTCGAAAATTTTCTAATAAAAAGAGAATTTTCTCGAAAATTTTCTATATAAAAGAGAATTTTCTCGAAAATTTCTATTTTAAAAGAGAATTTTTCTCGAAAATTTTCTATAATTAAAAAGAGGAATTTTCTCGAAAATTTTCTATTCAAAGAGAATTTTCTCGAAAATTTTCTATAACAAGATAATTTTTCTCGAAATTTTCTATAAAAAGCGAATTTGCTCGAAAATTTTCTATAAGAAGAGAATTTCTAGAAAAAATTTGTCTATTAAGAAGAGAATTTCTCGACAATTTTCTATAAGAAGAGAATATTTTCTCGAAAATTTTCTACTCAAGAAGGAGAATTTTCTCGAAATTTTCTATAAAAAGAGAATTTTGTATGTTAAATTAAAAGAGACGTTTTTAAAACTTTTCTATTAGAGAGAGGTTTTTGCAAATTTTCTATAAAAAGAGAATTTTCTCGAAAATTTTCTATAGAAAAAAATTTTTGGGAAAAATTTAGTTTTCTTTGACATTCATAAGAATATTTTTAGACAAAATGGGCGGAATGGCTATAGTGGGCGTGGCACCTTCCATATTAAGAAAATATTAAATCAGTATATCTCGGAAAATATAATAGTTAGAGCCCTCAAATTTGGTCGGAGCCACATATGTCTAAATATGATTAGTTAAGATAAAAAGTGGGCGGACTAGCATCAGGCGGCATGGCACCTCCCATATTAATTAAATACACAAATTCGTTTATCTGGGAAACTATTAGAGTTAAAAGGTTCAAATTTTGCACGCATAACTTTAGCATTCATGTAAATATTTTGGGTAATAAATTGGCGGACTACCACTGGGGGGAGCGGCATCTCCCATAAGAATTAATACAACAAAATATTTTATCTAAGAAGCTAATAGAACCAGATTCCTAAAATTTTGCAAAAATGACTTTAATTTTCATCTGAACATTTTGGGGGAAAAAGCGGACTTTGATCAGAGGGTGGCTTGGAACCCCCATAATACACTGGGTATAGCTAGTATTTTCTATTAAAAAAGAAGTTTAGAAAGTTTTCTATTAATGTGGAACTGGCCATTAACGAAATTGTTGAACCTTTTGTTAAAGGTTTATTTAGTTAATTGATGGTCGTTTTATGGACGTCTAACATGTTAGATTTTCTTAAATTATATCCTTAAACTTACATTAAACGAAAAATACATAACAATTTAATTCTGCTTGCTTTACACAAAACCATTAATTATTTGCCAACATGTTTAAATTGAATAAATTTCACTTCTTGTCTACTTTCAATTTCATAATTCCCAAATGAGTAGTCGTCCTGTAAATGCAACCGAACATCAACACATTGAATTTTAAACAACCTAAAACACACACATACATAGATTACATTACTACATTTACAGACTCGACACCAATTCCAAAATTTAATACACATACATAATGGTTTATTAAAAATACATAATGCACCACACTTCACTTTAACATTTTAGATTAATGCCAATGAACAAGAAGGGCGTAAACCAATTTAAATTAAGAGGCGTTACAGAAAGGAACCCCATACGGTTTCTAAATATACAGTCCACAAATGTCGCATAAATGACGAAAATGTCTATAAAACTTCCCCTTGTTGGTTGATGGTATTTAAGAAGAAGGAAAAAAAAAATATTTTTTGTCGACAACAGAAAAACAAAAAGTTGAAATATATAAATACACATAAATGCAGATTGAAATATTTATGTTGTTAAAAGCAACAAATAACAACAAAAAAAATGAATCAAAATAACAAAAAAAAAAAATCAACGAAAGGATAATATAGAAGTCAACACAGACATAGAAATACCAATGAGTATATGTGTATAAATGACAGTCATTTAACATGTACAGGTGACACTCAAGTAACATGGTGGTTTTAAACTAAATAATTCCTTAAAGGTCTTAAGTTTATTAATTTTGATATGTATTTTAAAAAAGTGATTTAATTTTTTAATAGCTTTATATAGATACTAGCTTTACCCAGTGTGCTTTGCTACCCTAAAAGCAGTATAAATAAAAAACCCACTTAACGATTTTGAAGATTCTAACTGCAATAGTTCTCTAGATTTATAATATGTTACATATTAGAGATGCCAAGCAAATTACTGAAAGTTCGCCAATTTCTATCTATCTATGAAAAATTTGAATAATATAATAGTTTCCAAGATATACGAAATTTTGTATTTAATTCATTTATGTAGTGCCAAGCCCCCAATTGAAAGCTCTCATGAATGTCAGAGTTTTTTATGTAAAATTTTAAGATTCTAGCTCTAGTAGTTTCCAGATATCCAATTTTTCTATTTCATTCATGTGGGGGCTTCAAGCTCCCCAGATGAAAGTCCGATCTTTTTCCTCCAAAATATTCCGATGATTATTGAAGTAATTTCTGCAAAATTTGAAGAATCTAGTTCTATTAGTTTCCCAGATAAACGAAATTTTATATTTAAGTCATATGGGAGTTGTCAAGTTCCCCATTGAAAGTCCGCTCGTTATACTCTAATTGTTCAGATGAATGTCAAAGTTTTTCAAGTAAAATTTTAAGGTTCTAGCTCTAATAGTTTCTAAGATATACGATTTTTCTAATTAATTCATATGGGGGCTCCACGCCCCCCATATGAAAGTCTGCTCGTTTTCCCCCAAAATGTTCAGTTGAATATTAAAGTAATTTATGCAAAATTTGAAGAATCTAGTTCTATTAGTTTCCCAGATAAATGAATTTTTGTATTTAATTAATATGGGAAGTGCCAAGTCCCCCATTTAAAGTCCGCCAATTATTCCCTTAATGTTCACATTAATGTCAAATTACTTCATGTAATATTTAAAGATTCTACATCTAATAGTTTCTCAGATATAAGAATTTTTCTATTAAATTCATGTGGGGGTTTCAAGCCCCCAAGATAAAAGCCCGCCCTTTTTTCTCCAAAATGTTTAGATGAATATTAAAGTAATTTGTGCAAAATTTGAAGAATCTAGTTCTATTAGTTACCCAGATAAACGAAATTTTGTATTTAATTAATATGGGAGGTACCAAGTCCCCCATTGAAAGTCCGCCCGTTATACTCTAATTGTTCAGATGAATGTCAAAGTTCTTCAAGTAAAATTTGAAGATTCAAGCTCTAATAGTTTATCAGATATATGAATTTTTCTATTTAATTCATATGGGGGCTCCAAGGCACCCCCCCCCCAGATGGAAGTCCGATCTTTTTCATCCAAAATGTTCAGACGAATATTTAAGTTCTTAGTGCAAAAGTTGAAGAATTTAGTTCTATTAGTTTCCCAGATAAACGAATTTTTGCACTTAATTAATATGGGAGGTGCCGCTCCCCTCATGGGTAGTCCGCCAATTTATTTCCCAAAATGGTAACATTTATGTTAAAGTTATTTGTGCAAAATTTTAAGATTCTAACTGTAATTGTTTCTAAGATAAACGAATTTTTGTTTTTAATTTATATGGGAGGTGCCACGCCCCCTAATGCTAGTCCGCCTACTTTTTGTCCTAAATAATCATATTGACACTAAAGTGGCTCCGACAAAATTTGAGGACTCTAACTGTTATATTATCTCAAATATACGGATTTAATATTTTCTAATATGGGCGTGGCTCCTCGCCCACTTGAAATTTCAAAATAAAAAGTAGCCTATTACCTCTTCCAGACATACAGGAATACGCTGTGAAAATTTCAGCAGTTTTGTAGTCTATAATGTTCAAACATACAAACAAACACACATTCATTTTTATATATATAGATTCCTTTGACATTCCCTGTTACTTAAGAGCAACCTGTTAAAGTTAATAGACATTTACATACAGTAAAACATTGGACAACCTTTCAAAATACAAGAAAAACAAATATTGCCAATTTTTTTTTGTTTGTTTTCAGAATGTTTATTTATATTTTTGTATGTTTTCATTGTATAAATTGCAATAAGAACATAAAATACTAATGACAAACCCATTATTAGTAGAAATAAACATGAAAAAAAAAAAGAAATAAAACCGGAGATTAAGTTGCCTGTCATTTTGTAGTCAGAGTTTTTTTTTCATATTTTAAGGAATTTTTTTGGTTCATTTTGGTGTTGAGTACTTTTAAAGTAGTTATGAATAAAAAAAACTAAAGTGACGAGAAAAAAGGTTTTTAGTAAAAATGCGGAAGTAAATGTTAAATGTAAAATGTATTATGATTAAACAAGTAAGAGTGTTATATTCGACTAACTATAATGAATCTGATATACCCAACATTAAAGTATAGGTAGTAGATCTGGGCATTTAGGAATGCATAGATTGGTCTTTTAATGCATCAATTGTGGAATGTTATATACAGTATTCCATTTTGATTCCCTTCTGAGAAAATGAAGAATCAAGAGTAATTAAGAACACAAACAATGGAAAAGAGTAAGGAGTGGAACATGCGACTCTACTTTGATTCAGAAAGTAAATGGATTCAGGTCCCAAAAGAAATCTGAATTCTCACTATAGTCTCCAATCGATGAAACGGCTAATTCCCCTGGTAAATGGTTACACCTCGCAAATATCTCCCCGTTCCTAGTGGAACTTATTTCGTAGTACCTTACCAAATAGAATTATCGGGAAAAAATTACCATTAAAATAGAATTTTCTTCAAAATTTCCATTAGAATACAGTTTTATCGAAAATTTTCTATAAAAAGACAATTTTCTCGATAATTTTCTATAAAAAGAGAGTTTTATCGAAAATTTTCTATAAAAAGAGAGTTTTATCGAAAATTTTCTATGAAAAGAGAATTTTCTCGAAAATTTTCTATAAAAAGAGAATTTTCTCGAAAATTTTCTATAAAAAGAGAATTTTCTCGAAAATTTTCTATAAAAAGAGAATTTTCTCGAAAATTTTCTATAAAAAGAGAATTTTCTCGAAAATTTTCTATACAAAGAGAATTTTCTCGAAAATTTTCTATACAAAGAGAATTTTCTCGAAAATTTTCTATAAAAAGAGAATTTTCTCGAAAATTTTCTATAAAAAGAGAATTTTCTCGAAAATTTTCTATAAAAAGAGAATTTTCTCGAAAATTTTCTATAAAAAGAGAATTTTCTCGAAAATTTTCTATAAAATAAGAATTTTATGGAAAATTTTCTATAAAATGAGAATTTTATCGAAAATTTTCTATAAAATGAGAATTTTATCGAAAATTTTTTATAAAATGAGAATTTTATCGAAAATTTTTTATAAAATGAGAATTTTATCGAAAATTTTTTATAAAAAGAGAACTTTCTAGAAAATTTTCTATAAAAAGAGAACTTTCTCGAAAATTTTCTATAAAAAGAGAATTTTGTCGAAAATTTTCTATAAAATGAGAATTTTATTGAAAATTTTCTATAAAAAGAAAATTTTCTTTACGATTTTCTATAAAAACAGAATTTTTCTCTAAAATTTTCTTTAAAAACAGAATTTTCTCGAAAATTTTCTTTAAAAACACAATTTTCTCGAAAATTTTCTTTAAAAACAGAATTTTCTCGAAAATTTTCTATAAAAACAGAATTTTCTCGAAAATTTTCTATAAAAACAGAATTTTCTCGAAAATTTTCTATAAAAACAGAATTTTCCTCGAAAATTTTCTATAAAAACAGAATTTTCTCGAAAATTTTCTATAAAAACAGAATTTTCTCGAAAATTTTCTATAAAAACAGAATTTTCTCGAAAATTTTCTATAAAAAGAAATTTTCTCGAAAATTTTCTATAAAAAGAAATTTTTTCGAAAATTTTCTATAAAAAGAAATTTTTTCGAAAATTTTCTATAAAAAGAAA
This sequence comes from Lucilia sericata, assembly GCF_015586225.1. NCBI lineage: Eukaryota > Metazoa > Arthropoda > Insecta > Diptera > Calliphoridae > Lucilia > Lucilia sericata. Next base: position 58,858 of record NW_023995705.1, on the reverse strand, counting down.
TTTTCTCGAAAATTTTCTATAAAAAGAAATTTTCTCGAAAATTTTCTATAAAAAGAAATTTTCTCGAAAATTTTCTATAAAAAGAGAATTTTCTCGAAAATTTTGTATAAAAAGAGAATTTTATTAAAAATTTTCTATAAAAAAAGAATTTTCCTAAAAATTTTCTATAAAAACAGAATTTTCTTGAAAATTTTCCTTAAAAAGAGAATTTTCTTGAAAATTTTCTCGAAAATTTTCTATAAAAAGAGAATTTTCTCGAAAATTTTCTATAAAAAGAGAATTTTCTCGAAAATTTTCTATAAAAAGAGAATTTTCTCGAAAATTTTCTATACAAAGAGAATTTTCTCGAAAATTTTCTATACAAAGAGAATTTTCTCGAAAATTTTCTATAAAAAGAGAATTTTCTCGAAAATTTTCTATAAAAAGAGAATTTTCTCGAAAATTTTCTATAAAAAGAGAATTTTCACGAAAATTTTCTATAAAAAGAGTATTATCTCGAAAATTTTCTATAAAAAGAGTATTATCTCGAAAATTTTCTATAAAAAGAGTATTATCTCGAAAATTTTCTATAAAAAGAGTATTATCTCGAAAATTTTCTATAAAAAGAGAATTTTCTCGAAAATTTTCTATAGAAAGAGAATTTTCTCGAAAATTTTCTATAGAAAGAGAATTTTCTCGAAAATTTTCTATAGAAAGAGAATTTTCTCGAAAATTTTCTATAGAAAGAGAATTTTCTCGAAAATTTTCTATAGAAAGAGAATTTTCTCGAAAATTTTCTATAAAAAGGGAATTTTCTCGACAATTTTCTATAAAAAGAGAATTTTCTCGACAATTTTCTATAAAAAAAGAATTTTCTCGAAAATTTTGTATAAAAAGAGAATTTTCTCGAAAATTTTGTATAAAAAGAGAATTTTATTGAAAATTTTCTATTTAAAAAAGAATTTTCTCGAAAATTTTCTATAAAGAAAGTGAATTTTCTAGACAATTTTCTATAAAAAGGGAATTTTCGAAAAAAATTTTCTATAAAAAGACAATTTTCTATAAAGAAAGTGAATTTTCTCGAAAATTTTCTATAGAAATATAATTTTCTTAAAAATTTTCTATAGAAAAATAAGATTTTCGCAAAAATTTTCTATAAGAAGAGATTCTTGAAAATTTTCTATAAAAAGAGAATTTTCTTGAAAATTTTCTATAAAAAGAGAATTTTCTCGAAAATTATCCATAAAAATTTTTCTCAAAAACTTTTTATAAAAAATAATATTCTCGGAAATTGTCTAAAAATAGAGAATATTTAGGTTGTTTTAGACAGACAAATGGACAAACGCACTCATAAGGACCATGAATATACATACATATATAATTTATTGGATCTCAGATGTATATTTCTCAAAAAAATATCTACAAAATTTATCATAAATAGAGAAATTATATCAATAGTGTATTTTTAGATATCATTAAATAAATTTTTTACTATATAATTACAACAATTTATTTGTATTTCAGTTTATGCTTTGTTCAAACATATGTATTTTTATAATTTTTTTATCATTTAAAGTCAAATACCCGGATTAAAGACAACAAAAAACAAGTCAATTTACACAACTACAAGTGCATTACAAAAATAAATTTAATTACACTACCACTCTTTGTTTATTAAAATTTTAAATGAAAGGATTATTTATCGATTTTATTCCAATTTTTCAATATTTAAATTTAAACACGTTTTAAGTGTTACAAAGTAAACACTAGAAAAAATTAACGCCTCCTCTTTTGCCATAAAACACCAAAACAGAAAAAAAATATGTTGTAGCTAAATTAAAATTGGTGCTTTTTTATAACAAGTGCAACGAGAAAAAAAACGCAACAAAAAAACTGTCTGTATAGCAGGATTAATATCAAAACAATAAAAACAAACAAAAATTGTTAGCACATACTCTAAAACAGTGACTGGCTCAAGGATATACAGAAGGATAACGTATTGCTACTAAAAGATTTTCGTGAAATTGCAAATTTTATGAATTTTTGTGCAATTCACAATCGTTGTCGTTTTGTTGCTATAAATATTATTTATGCTAAATTTTTCGAAAAAACACAATTTAAAAAATTTTCTCGTTGTACACAACAAGTAAATAGCTGCTTGCTTTCTCTCGGCCCCAGCTTACTACAGCAATCAGCCACTGCTCTTAACACAGTAGTAGTTAGTCATTTGATGCTTGTTGCTCGCAATGCTTGCAGTCATTATAAAACACTGCCACAGCCAGAAAGAAGTCTGATTTTGAACTCATGTTCATATATGAATTTGTCTGGCTAAAGGCAGAAGTGTTAGTGTGTAAGTATTTTATCTAATAGATAGACTCTTGCCACCTACAAGTTGTTTTGAAGCTTAACAAAGTAAAAAATAAGTTAAAAAAACCCAAAAGCAACAGACATAAAATAAAACCCATCACACATTTCTATACTCCGATTAAGGACATTCTCCCTGGAAGAAAATGTAAGACGTCTTTGTGATGAATCATGCTTTATGGAATATTCTTGAAAATTCTGCTTTATAACAAATTTTCAAAATGTTCTTTTAACTAACTAACTAACTAACTAACTACTAACTAACTAACTACTAACTAACTAACTAACTACTAACTAACTAACTAACTAACTAACTAACTAACTAACTAACTAACTAACTAACGAACTAACTAACTAACTAACTAACTAACTAACTAACTAACTAACTAACTAACTAACTAACTAACTAACTAACTAACTAACTAACTAACTAACTAACTACTAACTAACTAACTAACTAACTAACTAACTAACTAACTAACTAACTAACTAACTAACTAACTAACTAACTAACTACTACTAACTAACTAACTAACTAACTAACTAACTAACTACTAACTAACTAACTAACTAACTAACTAACTAACTAACTAACTAACTAACTAACTAACTAACTAACTAACTAACTACTAACTAACTAACTAACTAACTAACTAACTAACTAACTAACTAACTAACTAACTAACTAACTAACTAACTAACTAACTAACTACTACTAACTAACTAACTAACTAACTAACTAACTAACTAACTAACTAACTAACTAACTACTAACTAACTAACTAACTAACTAACTAACTAACTAACTACTAACTAACTAACTAACTAACTAACTACTAACTAACTAACTAACTAACTAACTAACTAACTACTAACTAACTAACTAACTAACTAACTAACTAACTAACTAACTACTACTAACTAACTAACTTAACTAACTACTAACTAACTAACTAACTAACTAACTAACTAACTAACTACTAACTAACTAACTAACTAACTAACTAACTAACTAACTACTAACTAACTAACTAACTAACTAACTAACTAACTAACTAACGACTAACTAACTAACTAACTAACTAACTAACTAACGAACTAACTAACTAACTAACTAACTAACTAACTAACTAACAACCTAACTAATATTTTCGAAAATTTCTCTTTTGTAGAAGATTTTCGGATATTTCCCCTTTTTGATATTAAACTTTGGAAAATTTCTTGTTTTATAGAATTTGTCATCTCCTTTTATAAAAATTTTCGAAAAATTCGAAAAGTCTACTTTTTATAGAAAACTGGAAACATTTTTCTGTTAACAGAAATTTTCTGAAAATTTACCTTTTTATAAGAATTTTTTAGAATTTCTCTTCTTATAGAAACTTTTCGAGGTTTTTTTCTCTTTGTTTATAAAAAATTTATAAAGATTTCGCTACTTTATAGAAATATTTCCAATCTCATTTTTTTTTTTGAAATTTGTTAAAAAATTTCGCTTTTTTACAAAAATTGTCTACAATTTGTTTTTTTATGGAAATTTGTGAACAATTTTTCTTTTCTTATAACATTTTGTCAATAAGTCTCTATATTTTATAAAAATTGTTTTTTAAATTAAAATTTTTTGTACAGAAAATTTTGCAAAATTTTGTTTTTGTGATTGAAAATTCTCCAACATTTCAATTGTTAGTTTTTAAAGAAAAAATTTCAAAAAATTATCTTTTTGTGAAAATTTTCTTAATTTTCTCTTTTTGTAAAAATTTTGGAAATTTTTTCTTTAAAATTTTAGTAAAATTGTGTCAATATAGCAAAATACCGTCTACATACATATAAATTTTTTCACATTCAAAATGATAACGTTTTCGTTATATAACCTGAAAATTCAAAACCACTTTTGCATACACTTTCATTTGTGTTCCTGTAAAATGTCAGTGAAATTGCTTTCGAAGCAGGGAACACAATAAGCAATAAAAAAATATACAAATCTACTTTTTTTTATACCTCAGCATGACAGCAAATTACTGTGTACTTTTATACGTAAATATACACAAATACATCCAACCATAGATATGTTGGTAGGATTTAGACCATATTCATGTAAATATATTGTAAATACACACGTACCAATGTTCTCTACGTATATACATACATATATACATATAAATCTATGAATATATTGCATGAACATTCGTGCATGTACATGGCTACGTTTGTACATAGAGAATTAAAACTGTTGCTATCAGAAAAAATACCGCCCATAAACGGAAATATAATTCCTGTTAGTTGTGAAGGGTTTATCTTTGGCATTGAATTGTTCTAGACACTTAATGGTGGTTGGTTGTTGCTTTTTTTTTGCCATCTACATTCTACGTACTCCGTGACACTCAGTATTTCTACTTGTAATGTCATCTTCTATACAAATAGAATTGTAAATTATAAATGACATCGCTGCAACCTTTATTTATTTTTATTTGTATAAATTGTTGCTTGACGAATTAAAATCATTTTATATAAATTTAAATTTGGTTCTTTTACTTTTTTTCGTTCAACACTCTGCAATTACAAAGTGTTGATGCTTCACGGTAATAGAGTTATTTCCATTTTTTTTGTTAAATATTGGGGTCGTTTGGTGTTTTGGTATTGGTATTGCTGATAAGGTTTTTTTCTGCTGTTACTCTATACGTAAAATGGTTAATTTAATGCGTTAAATGTTTCGTTGATAAAATAGCATTTTATGGAAAAAAGTATGAGTGTCAATGTTGGGTGTTGCGAAATCGCTAATCCCAAGTGTTTACTATTAGTTGACAGATGTAGTCATTAAAATTATCAAGAGGTTGTTTTTAATATGTATATTAACCAAGTAACTGAAATAAAAATGAAATATAATTATTATTTTTACCGAAAATGTTCTTAAAACAGTAAATAAAGGTTTAGAAAACATCTCTATAAAATAAAAAATTCTCTCTATATAAATTTTCTGCAAATTAAAAAACAAAACTCATTATATTTTGGTTCTATTTCAATTCAGTTCTAGTTCTGATCTAGCTCTGTTCTAGTTCTATTCTAGTTCTGCTCTAAGTTCTGCTCTAGTTCTGTTTCTTATTACTAGTTTCTATTCTAGTTCTGCTCTAGTTCTGTCTATTCTAGTTCCGTTCTAGTTCTGTTCTAGTTCTGTTCTAGTTCTGTTCTAGTTCTGTTTCTAGTTCTGTTCTAGTTCTGTTCAGTTTCTGTTCTAGTTCTTGTTCTAGTTCTGTCTAGTTCTGTTTAGTTCTTAGTTCTGTTTCTAGTTTTATGTTCTAGTTCTGTTCTAGTTTTCTGTTTCTAGTTCTGTCTAGTTCTGTTCTAGTTCTGTTTCTAGTTTCTGTTCTAGTTCTGTTATAGTTCTAGTTCTGTTCTAGTTCTGTTCTAGTTCTGTTCTAGTTCTGTTCTAGTTCTGTTCTAGTTCTGTTTCTAGTTCTGTTCTAGTTCCTAGTTCTAGTTCTTTCTAGTTCTGTTCTAGTTTCTGTTCTAGTTTCTGTTCTAGTTCTGTTCTAGTTCTGTGCTAGTTCTGTTCTAGTTCTGTTCTAGTTCTGTTCTAGTTCTGTTCTGTTCTGTTCTAGTTTCTGTTCTAGTTCTGTTCTAGTTCTGTTCTAGTTCTGTTTCTAGTTCTGTTCTAGTTCTGTTCTAGTTCTGTTCTAGTTCTGTTCTAGTTGCTGTTCTAGTTCTGTTCTAGTTCTGTTCTAGTTCTGTTCTAGTTCTGTTCTAGTTCTGTTCTAGTTCTGTTCTAGTTTCTGTTCTAGTTCTGTTCTAGTTCTGTTCTAGTTCTGTTCTAGTTCTGTTCTAGTTCTGTTCTAGTTCTGTTCTAGTTCTGTTTCTAGTTCTGTTCTAGTTCTGTTCAGTTCTGTTCTAGTTTCTGTTCTAGTTCTGTTCTAGTTCTGTTCTAGTACTGTTCTAGTTCTGTTTAGTTCTGTTCAGAGTTCTGTTCCGTTCTGTTCTAGTTTCTGTTCTAGTTCTGTTGTAGTTCTGTTGTAGTTCTGTTCTAGTTCTGTTCTAGTTATGTTCTAGTTCTCTAGTTCTGTCTAGTTCTGCTCTAGTTCTGTTCTAGTTCTATTCAAGTTCTGTTCTTGTTCTATTCAGTTCTGTTCTAGTTCTATTCAAGTTCTGTTCTAGTTCTGTTCTAGTTCTGTTCTAGTTCTGTTCTAGTTCTGTTCTAGTTCTGTTCTAGTTCTGTTCTAGTTCTGTTCTAGTTCTGTTCTAGTTCTGTTCTAGTTCTGTTCTAGTTCTGTTCTAGTTCTGTTCTAGTTCTAGTTCTGTTCTAGTTCTGTTCTAGTTCTGTTCTAGTCTGTTCTAGTTCTAGTTCTGTTCTAGTTCTGTTCTAGTTCTGTTCTAGTTCTGTTCTAGTTCTGTTCTAGTTCTGTTCTAGTTCTGTTCTAGTTCTGTTCTAGTTCTGTTCTAGTTCTGTTCTAGTTCTGTTCTAGTTCTGTTCTAGTTCTGTTCTAGTTCTGTTCTAGTTCTGTTCTAGTTCTGTTCTAGTTCTGTTCTAGTTCTGTTCTAGTTCTGTTCTAGTTCTGTTCTAGTTCTGTTCTAGTTCTGTTCTAGTTCTGTTCTAGTTCTGTTCTAGTTCTGTTCTAGTTCTGTTCTAGTTCTGTTCTAGTTGTTCTAGTTCTGTTCTAGTTCTGTTCTAGTTCTGTTCTAGTTCTGTTCTAGTTCTGTTCTAGTTCTGTTCTAGTTTGTTCTAGTTCTGTTCTAGTTCTGTTCTAGTTCTATTCAAGTTCTGTTCTAGTTCTGTTCAAGTTCTATTCAGTTCTGTTCTAGTTCTATTCAAGTTCTGTTCTAGTTCTATTCAAGTTCTGTTCTAGTTCTGTTCTAGTTCTGTTCTAGTTGTTCTAGTTCTGTTCTAGTTCTGTTCTAGTTCTGTTCTAGTTCTGTTCTAGTTCTGTTCTAGTTCTGTTCTAGTTCTGTTCTAGTTCTGTTCTAGTTCTGTTTTTCTGTCTAGTTCTGTTCTAGTTCTGTTCTAGTTCTGTTCTAGTTCTGTTCTAGTTCTGTTCTAGTCTGTTCTAGTTCTGTTCTAGTTCTGTTCTAGTTCTGTTCTAGTTCTGTTCTAGTTCTGTTCTAGTTCTGTTCTAGTTCTGTTCTAGTTATGTTCTAGTTCTGTTCTAGTTCTGTTCTAGTTCTGTTCTAGTTCTGTTCTAGTTCTGTTCTAGTTCTGTTCTAGTTCTGTTCTAGTTCTGTTCCAGTTCTGTTCTAGTTCTGTTCTAGTTCTGTTCTAGTTCTGTTCTAGTTCTGTTCTAGTTCTGTTCTAGTTCTGTTCCAGTTCTGCTCTAGTTCTGTTGTAGTTCTGTGGTAGTTCTGTTCTAGCTCTGTTCTAGTTCTGTTCCAGTTCTGTTCTAGTTCTGTTCTAGTTCTGTTTTAGTTCTGTTCTAGTTTTGTTCTAGTTCTGTTCTAGTTCTGTTCTAGTTCTGTTCTAGTTCTGTTCTAGTTCTGTTCTAGTTCTGTTTTAGTTCTGTTCTAGTTCTGTTCTAGTTTGCTGTTCTAGTTCTGTTCTCTAGTTCTAGTTCTGTTCTTTCTTCTAGTTCACTTCTGGCTTTAATAATTTTCATAAGTCATAAACCCTAAATCACTATTTATATATATTCGGAACTGGTGTATCATATGGTCGGACCAGCCTGACTATACTACTTTTATTTGCAAATTCCCTAATAAATTTACCTTCTTAATGCTGGCAATTTTTAAAGTATTTTTGCATATATTGTTAGAACATAAAAAGTGGTCACTTTCATTTCATTCATTTTCCTTTGCCGTGTCGCACTTTAGTCAAGTGAAAATATATCTTACTTGCACGCAACTCTCAAAGGACACGTAAGCATTTTATTGGACATCTATGCAACATTTTTCACCCCCTGGAGTATTCCACAACAACTATTATTTTCTTGTTAATTTCTAGCGGCACTTTTTTTTAACATAAATTCATGTTTTTTCCAAAATTAAAATAACCAGTCACTAGAGATTGGTTCTTTTCTTCTTCCAAATAAACATGTGTGTAAAGGTTTCTTAAACAAAAAAATTTTGTGGCATTATTTTTATAAAATTTAAGATAATACGCAGCTTATATTTTATATTTTGCATATCCATTAACTTTTGAATATTTAAACAGACAGTTATTTAGTACTTTTACCCTTTTTACTTATAGGCCAGTAATTCATCATCTTTTTTAACTTTTTCTCAAAATCCATATAAATGTCATATTTAAAAGTGATAAAATTGTAACTGTTTTTTCTTCTATAAACAAAACAAGAATTGTTGCTATTTTTCACATTTTTGTGTTCCATTTGAAATCAATTGTAAAACTTAGATCCTTTTGTTTTTTATTTAATTTTGTATCATAATGTTTGCAAATTTGTATCAGAGGTGTGTAAATATTTAACATCACGGAAAGTAATGATTAAATAGTTTCCGTGCTGTTCCGAAACTATTTCTCCTTCTCATTTAGTACAATTGTTAATTTTTATTGTTAACGAAAACAACACTCAAATGGTTTATTATGGTAGTTGCCACTTTTATGTCAAGGACTACATAGTTCTTCACAAATTTGGTTGGTTAAAACTGAAAAAGAATTAGACGAAAACTGAAAACTAGAACGGAACTAGAACTGAACTAGAACTGACTAGAACTGAACTAGAACTGAACTATAACTGAACTAGAACTGAAACTAAACTGAACTAGAACTGAACTAGAACTGAACTAGAACTGACTAGAACTGAACTATAACTGAACTAGAACTGAACTAGAACTGAACAGAACTGAACTAGAAACTGAACTAGAACTGAACTAGAACTGGAACTAGAACTGAACTAGAACTGAACTAGAACTGAAACTAGAACTGAACTAGAACTGAACTAGAACTGAACTAGAACTGAACTAGAACTGAACTAGAACTAAACTAGAACTGGAGACTAGAACTGAACTAGAACTGAAAACTAGAACTGAACTAGAACTGAACAGAACTAGAACTGAACTAGAACTGAACTAGACCTGAAAACTAGAACTGAAACTAAACTGAAAACTAGAACTGAACTAGAACTGGACTAGAACTGAACTAGAACTGAACTAGAACTGAACTAGAACTGAACTAGAACTGAACTAGAACTGAACTAGAACTGAATTAGAACTGAACTAGAACTGAACTAGAACTGAACTAGAACTGAACTAGAACTGAACTAGAACTGAACTAGAACTGAACTAGAACTGAACTAGAACTGAACTAGAACTGAACTAGAACTGAACTAGAACTGAACTAGAACTGAACTAGAACTGAACTAGAACTGAACTAGAACTGAACTAGAACTGAACTAGAACTAACTAGAACTGAACTAGAACTGAACTAGAACTGAACTAAACTGAACTAGAACTGAACTAGAACTGAACTAGAACTGAACTAGAACTGAACTAGAACTGAACTAGAACTGAACTAGAACTGAACTAGAACTGAACTAGAACTGAACTAGAACTGAACTAGAACTGAACTAGAACTGAACTAGAACTGAACTAGAACTGAACTAGAACTGAACTAGAACTGAACTAGAACTGAACTAGAACTGAACTAGAACTGAACTAGAACTGAACTAGAACTGAACTAGAACTGAACTAGAACTGAACTAGAACTGAACTAGAACTGAACTAGAACTGAACTAGAACTGAACTAGAACTGAACTAGAACTGAACTAGAACTGAACTAGAACTGAACTAGAACTGAACTAGAACTGAACTAGAACTGAACTAGAACTGAACTAGAACTGAACTAGAACTGAACTAGAACTGAACTAGAACTGAACTAGAACTGAACTAGAACTGAACTAGAACTGAACTAGAACTGAACTAGAACTGAACTAGAACTGGACTAGAACTGAACTAGAACTGAACTAGAACTGAACTAGAACTGAACTAGAACTGAATTAGAACTGAACTAGAACTGAACTAGAACTGAACTAGAACTGAACTAGAACTGAACTAGAACTGAACTAGAACTGAACTAGAACTGAACTAGAAACTGAACTAGAACTGAACTAGAACTGAACTAGAACTGAACTAGAACTGAACTAGAACTGAACTAGAACTGAACTAGAACTGAACTAGAACTGAACTAGAACTGAACTAGAACTGAACTAGAACTTAACTAGAACTGAACTAGAACTGAACTAGAACTGAACTAGAACTGAACTAGAACTGAACTAGAACTGAACTAGAACTGAACTAGAACTGAACTAGAACTGAACTAGAACTGAACTAGAACTAAACTAGAACTGAACTAGAACTGAACTAGAACTGAACTAGAACTGAACTAGAACTGAACTAGAACTGAACTAGAACTGAACTAGAACTGAACTAGAACTGAACTAGAACTGAACTAGAACTGAACTAGAACTGAACTAGAACTGAACTAGAACTGAACTAGAAAACTGAACTAAACTGAACTAGAACTGAACTAGAACTGAACTAGAACTGAACTAGAACTGAACTAGAACTGAACTAGAACTGAACTAGAACTGAACTAGAACTGAACTAGAACTGAACTAGAACTGAACTAGAACTGAACTAGAACTGAACTAGAACTGAACTAACTGAACTAGAACTGAACTAGAACTGAACTAGAACTGAACTAGAACTGAACTAGAACTGAACTAGAACTGAACTAGAACTGAACTAGAACTGAACTAGAACTGAACTAGAACTGAACTAGTTCTGTTCTAGAACTGAACTAGAACTGAACTAGAACTGAACTAGAACTGAACTAGAACTGAACTAGAACTGAACTAGAACTGAACTAGAACTGAACTAGAACTGACTAGAACTGAACTAGAACTGAACTAGAACTGAACTAGAACTGAACTAGAACTGAACTAGAACTGAACGAAACTGAACTAGAACTGAACTAGAACTGAACTAGAACTGAACTAGAACTGAACTAGAACTGAACTAGAACTGAACTAGAACTGAACTAGAACTGAACTAGAACTGAACTAGAACTGAACTAGAACTGAACTAGAACTGAACTAGAACTGAACTAGAACTGAACTAGAACTGAACTAGAACTGAACTAGAACTGAACTAGAACTGAACTGAACTGAACTAGAACTGAACTGAACTAGAACTGAACTGAACTAGAACTGAACTGAACTAGAACTGAACTAGAACTGAACTAGAACGAACTAGAACTGAACTAGAACTGAACTAGAACTGAACTAGAACTGAACTAGAACTGAACTAGAACTGAACTAGAACTGAACTAGAACTGAACTACTGAACTAGAACTGAACTAGAACTGAACTAGAACTGAACTAGAACTGATCTAGAACTGAACTAGAACTGAACTAGAACTGAACTAGAACTGAACTAGAACTGAACTAGAACTGAACTAGAACTGAACTAGAACTGAACTAGAACTGAACTAGAACTGAATTAGAACAGAACTAGAACTAAATTAGAACAGAACTAGAATTAAACTAGAACTGAATTAGAACTGAACTAGAACTAAACTAGAACTGAATTAGGACTGAATTAGATCATTATGAATGCATATTCTCTTCTTACCACTAGGGTATTGCAAAAGTCTAGTTATCCATTGGGATTTTATCCAATTGTAGCTTCGGTGGTATTCCTTATTTTAGCTTTCTCCTCTCCCACCAGCTCACTCTTCTATTCTATTCAATTAGTTTGAATAATTTATTACTGTTTAACTTAAAGAATATAAGAATACTGAAATAGAATTGCTACTTCCACAATAACTACCAGTACTATTTTCTCAATAAGCAAGTACATTGGTACTTTACCTATTGTAGTTGTGGAAATGTATTCGAATAAAATTCAAGGAAAACAGTACAACAAACAAACTAGTTGTCTTGGGAAAACTGTAATGGAAGCTATATAAAGAAAAAACATTAAATTAAAAAAAACGTTGTAAGTTTCTTTCGAAACCCTACATAGTACGCCGCCGTCTAACGACGACTGCAGATATACAGAAAACATAACTTTTAAAACAACTTTAAAACAATTTGTATGATTTGTCTGGCAAGAAACAAACACAGCATGAATTGAACATAAGATAAAAAAAAAGTAAATAAAAATGGAAAATTTTCCCAACACCCTTTAAGACAATTGTGTGGAATAGTTTAGTGTTAGAGGAAAATTTTGATTAAATTTATGCAATTATAGAAAAAAATGTTCTGCTATATTTGAAACACTTTTGCTTATAGAAGGAATATATGGAATTATGTCTAACTAGTTATTGTTGAAAGTTTAAATTAAATTTCATCAAATTCTTGTTATATGGAATTGTAGTTAAAAACAAATCATAATGTATTTATGAAAGATTTAGAGAATCTTAGCTATTTTAGTTAATACTTGTAAAGAATTGCAATTAGATTTGCTGGAGGCTGTTGTTGCTATAATTTCGTAGAACAAGGACGACTAGGAATAGTAAATAAATAAAATATTTAGAAATGTTTATGTATAATTTAAGGGTTTAAATGTTGCAAGAGGATTGGCGTTAAATACATAGGAATCAGCTGGTTTTCACAGCTATAACTAAATATGAAATATACTGGGACGGACGGAAGTAGAACTGGAGGATAAGCGAAATAGAAAATTTAAGGAAACCAGCTTCTGGAAAACCTTCTCTATATTATAAGCTTTAGAAAATTCAGGAGTTTCCTTTTCGCTTGCCCAATTTACATATTCAGTTAAATCAACTTGACTCCTTTCATATGCTGTTAGAGTAACCTTAGAATTTAAAATCTTATCATGTTTTTAAGAAATTAAATTAAAATTTTATAAGAGTCACTTAAATTAAACCTATGACAAAGTGTATGCAAAATTTGCATATTTTTGTATAAAAAATATATTAAAATCTAATTTTAAATTTATGCATTTCACCTGTTTTCTAACACTAAAAGTATTATTTTCAAAAGAACAAACCAATAGGAAAAAACTTTACCATCAAATAAACAAAAACAAATGGAGAAAAAATAATCAAACTGTAGAAAGAAAAAAAAACACAAATGGAACAATAAAAACCCCTTTTTGACGTTAGAACGCTTAAGACATTAATTCCCTTCGTACATTTACTACGTTTCAAGTCAAACACAAAATAAGAATTTCGAATTTTTGAATATTTGAAATATTTATGAAATATGTATATTGCTGGAGTTGTTGTTGTTGTTGCTGCTGCTGATGTTATACTTTACTTCATTATTTATTAAATGTATTCATGAACAATATGTTTCCCCGCAGCAAACATATAACTAAACAACCGACAATGTTTGTAGCGACAGCAGCAACAAAACAAATTCATGGAATTACAATAAATATTTGTAGCTAAAGTGTAAAATAAGATGAATACTTAAATTTTGGTAAGTAGTGAAGGGCGACAGTGACATACACACACAAACATATACAAATTCGAGATACCCAAACAACAATAAAGATGAACAACTGGGGAATTGAAAAACGTACTATGTTACGATCTCCGTTTGGGGAGTCAAATCATAAGAGGTCCATAAAAGAAGTTACACGCACACACACACACAAATACACACTCTTACAGATACAACAATGACATTTCAATAAAAATAAAGGTACAAACAATACAATATTTATAAAATAAAAATAAAATAAACATAAAGTAACACGTGTGTTCCCTGCCAACAATTTCTATCCAAATTGTAACCATAACGTTACAGCTTAATGTTTAAAACAATCTAATTTGATATAATCTGAGTGAATGAAAAGTGACCCCGTTCGGAAGAAACTGTTCCGCCTGTTTAATACTTACTTGATGTGCCCATTTCGTTTCAGTTTCAAGTCACTTTTTTATAACATAAAATTCCTAAATGTAGTAAATTTCCAGTTTTGCCATAACAATAGAGAAGCTGGAAAGTGTTATGATTTTATACTCCTTTATGTTATAAAAGCGACTTTATAATAATTTTTTTTTATTTCTTCTTTATTATACTGTTTTGCACTCACTAATCTCTCACTGATGCTTATTTTATATTAAACTATGTTTTAGATATATTAAATTTTAAATTAACACAATTTATTACAAAATCTAAAGTTCACATATATCACACAACTGATCACAATGAAATAAATATATTTACTGAAATGTGAAAACACTTTTCCTTCTGAATTTTGAGAGCAAGAATGATTCTGCATTAAACTATCTTCTTAGTGTATTAAAAAGTGTTAGTTTTGAAATTTTTATTCTATCTACTTATTATCATTTAATCTTGCTTTTGGCATATTAAAACGCACTAAAATTTAACAAAATTATGATCAAAATTAGAAAGTACTGTATTTTGTTTTTGTAATTTTTTAACTTAGCACTAAGGAACATAAAATTGAGCCTTTATAGTGACTATTCAGTTCATGTATCCAAAATTAAACTCAAATTTGCTGGCAGGGTTGTGTCCACAAAAAATACTGCAGATAAAAAAATTGAGAATAACAACAAAATAAATGAAATTCATACTAATCTATACACTCAACAGAAACTTTAAAGTATGAATTTCTTCATAAGATTTTATCTTTGGGGTAGATACTTTCAACTGTAGAAATGAACAACAACTAAACTAGAACTGAAGTAAAACTGAATAAGAATTTTACTAAAACTGAACTAAAACTGAACTAGAACTGAAATAGAACTGTACTAGAACTCAATTAGAACCGAACTAGAACCGAACTAGAACTGAACTAGAACTGAACTAGAACTGAACTAGAACTGAACTAGAACTGAACTAGAACTGAACTAGAACTGAACTAGAACTGAACTAGAACTGAACTAGAACTGAACTAGAACTGAACTAGAACTGAACTAGAACTGAACTAGAACTGAACTAGAACTGAACTAGAACTGAACTAGAACTGAACTAGAACTGAACTAGAACTGAACTAGAACTGAACTAGAACTGAACTAGAACTGAACTAGAACTGAACTAGAACTGAACTAGAACTGAACTAGAACTGAACTAGAACTGAACTAGAACTGAACTAGAACTGAACTAGAACTGAACTAGAACTGAACTAGAACTGAACTAGAACTGAACTAGAACTGAACTAGAACTGAACTAGAACTGAACTAGAACTGAACTAGAACTGAACTAGAACTGAACTAGAACTGAACTAGAACTGAACTAGAACTGAACTTGAACTAGAACTAGAACTGAACTAGAACTAGAACTGAACTAGAACTGAACTAGAACTGAACTAGAACTGAACTGAACTAGAACTGAACTAGAACTGAACTAGAACTGAACTAGAACTGAACTAGAACTGAACTAGAACTGAACTAGAACTGAACTAGAACTGAACTAGAACTGAACTAGAACTGAACTAGAACTGAACTAGAACTGAACTAGAACTGAACTAGAACTGAACTAGAACTGAACTAGAACTGAACTAGAACTGAACTAGAACTGAACTAGAACTGAACTAGAACTGAACTAGAACTGAACTAGAACTGAACTAGAACTGAACTAGAACTGAACTAGAACTGAACTAGAACTGAACTAGAACTGAACTAGAACTGAACTAGAACTGAACTAGAACTGAACTAGAACTGAACTAGAACTGAACTAGAACTGAACTAGAACTGAACTAGAACTGAACTAGAACTGAACTAGAACTGAACTAGAACTGAACTAGAACTGAACTAGAACTGAACTAGAACTGAACTAGAACTGAACTAGAACTGAACTAGAACTGAACTAGAACTGAACTAGAACTGAACTAGAACTGAACTAGAACTGAACTAGAACTGAACTAGAACTGAACTAGAACTGAACTAGAACTGAACTAGAACTGAACTAGAACTGAACTAGAACTGAACTAGAACTGAACTAGAACTGAACTAGAACTGAACTAGAACTGAACTAGAACTGAACTAGAACTGAACTAGAACTGAACTAGAACTGAACTAGAACTGAACTAGAACTGAACTAGAACTGAACTAGAACTGAACTAGAACTGAACTAGAACAACTAGAACTGAACTAGAACTGAACTAGAACTGAACTAGAACTGAACTAGAACTGAACTAGAACTGAACTAGAACTGAACTAGAACTGAACTAGAACTGAACTTGAACTAGAACTAGCTAGAACTGAACTAGAACTAGAACTGAACTAGAACTGAACTAGAACTGAACTAGAACTGAACTAGAACTGAACTAGAACTGAACTAGAACTGAACTAGAACTGAACTAGAACTGAACTAGAACTGAACTAGAACTGAACTAGAACTGAACTAGAACTGAACTAGAACTGAACTAGAACTGAACTAGAACTGAACTAGAACTGAACTAGAACTGAACTAGAACTGAACTAGAACTGAACTAGAACTGAACTAGAACTGAACTAGAACTGAACTAGAACTGAACTAGAACTGAACTAGAACTGAACTAGAACTGAACTAGAACTGAACTAGAACTGAACTAGAACTGAACTAGAACTGAACTAGAACTGAACTAGAACTGAACTAGAACTGAACTAGAACTGAACTAGAACTGAACTAGAACTGAACTAGAACTGAACTAGAACTGAACTAGAACTGAACTAGAACTGAACTAGAACTGAACTAGAACTGAACTAGAAATGAACTAGAACTGAACTAGAACTGAACTAGAACTGAACTAGAACTGAACTAGAACTGAACTAGAACTGAACTAGAACTGAACTAGAACTGAACTAGAACTGAACTAGAACTGACTAGAACTGAACTAGAACTGAAACTAGAACTGAATTATGAACTGAACTAGAACTGAACTAGAACTGAACTAGAACTGAACTAGATCTGAACTAGAACTGAACTAGAACTAAACTAGAACTGAAATAGAACTGAACTAGAACTGAACTAGAACTGAACTAGAACTGAACTAGAACTGAACTAGAACTGAACTAGAACTGAACTAGAACTGAACTAGAACTGAACTAGAACTGAACTAGAACTGAACTAGAACTGAACTAGAACTGAACTAGAACTGAATTGAATTTTCTTTGTGTCTTTTTATTGAATTGACTCTTTCAAATATATCTACTTCACCAACAATTTTATAAGTATAAATACATACAATTCCTACCTAAAAATTTATGCAAAACTACAGCAAAAAAAAATCGAAAGAAAGAGTATTATAACATATAAAGTACCTCTGATGGGAACTTTTAAGGTATAATAACTGGGAGTATAAAAACATTTGTATAAAAACGCACAAAGGGACTTTTCCTAAATAAAGAGGAAAAAGTAAAAAAAAAATATAAATAAAAATACTGGAAAAACGTATAAACATTTTATACCCACTCACTCAGCGACTAATACACAAATGTTAGAAATAAATCCCCTCTATGTAATCGTTAGTAAATGGGAAAAAATATTCTATGAGTGTGTGTGTTAATGTATCCCAGCAGTTTTACAAGGACTCGATTTTTCAGTTTCGGCAAAATATATTTTTCCCGTTTTCTAATATTTTAAGACCATTTGACACTTTATTATTATTTGTAATCAATCCTCACAAGGTATTGCAAAATGTTCTTTAATAGAAGATGGCCATTAATATGCATATTGCGAACTAAGTAGATGCACATTAGATCAGGACAGTCACTACGAAGTGCCGGGTCATGTATGTATGTATTTATAAATATATAGTTTGTATTTTTTCATTATTGGTATTGTTTGTTGCTCTAGCTGATGCTGGCTGTTGTTACAAGCAACAATTTTTAACTATGAAGCATGTTGTTGGCAGTTTAATACTCAAACTACCATTAGATATGCATAGATATGACTTTATATGTATGTAGATGTGTAAGTTTCAACTCACTCATACACTAATCTATATGCATATTTCCATACACATTCATTTATACATAAAGATCCACACATACATATGTTTTGTTTAACGCCACTAGCAACAGACAAATGAAAAATTCATAGACTCAAAGTTGCATGCTTGACTAGAGAGATGGTTGCAAAAATGGCAACAACAAAAAGTTTTTTTTAGTAATAAAAAAAAATAGCTACAGCACGTTGTTGTATACTCGTAGCCATTTATACATACATACGTTCACTGTATAATAAAGATGTTCTGTATTTACAAATATGCCGACTATCAACACTGCAGCAAATGAACAGATATCAGCAGCAGCAACAAAATCACATGCAACAGCAGGAACAAATGTATAACAACAAATAACAACAAACAAAAAATAAATACAACATGCGAAAATAGACACATTAATATGAACATACGGCTAAAGTTTACTGAGTTAAGCTAAGCTAGTTTACTGCAGATACAATAATAGCAACAACAATTATTTATACTATAGCTACGTGTTGCATCAACTACTAAACAGGATTTTTAAGGACTGTATTCGTTCTAGAGTGCAGGGAAATCCAAAGCCTTGACTACAGATAGTTCTACAATTCTCACATTAAAGGCTGCTCTATAGTCCTGACTACTAATAGTTTTAGTTAATGATAGTTATGTAGACAGCGCTAGAGTCGGAACAATAGACAACGGTAGAGTCCGGAATATAGAGAGTACTGTAGTCTGGACTATAGCCGGTTTTATAGTTTTGATTATAGACAGTTCTATTGTCTGTAATATACACAGTTTTATAGTCTGGAATATTCACAGTTCCATGGTCTGAACTATAGACAGTTCTATAATACACAAATCTATAATCAGGGCTACGGACAGCTCTTTTGTCTGCACTATAGACAGTTCTATTGTCTGGACTATAGACAATTCTATAGTCTGGACTATAGACAGTTCTATAGTCCGGACTATAGACAATTCTATAGTCTGGACTATAAACAGTTCTATAGTCTGCACTACTGACAGTTCTATAGTCTGGACTATAGACAGTTCCATAGTCTGTTCTATAGACAGTTCTATAGTGTGGACTATATACAGTTCTATAGTCTGGACTATAGACAGTTCTATTGTCTGGAGTACAGACAGTTCTATAGTCTGGAGTACAGACAGTTATATAGTCTGGCCTATAGACAGTTATATAGTCTGGCCTATAGACAGTTATATAGTCTGGCCTATAGACAGTTCTATAGTCTGGCCTATATACAGTTGTATAGTCTGGCCTATATACATTTCTATAGTCTGGCCTATAGACAGTTCTATAGTCTGGCCTATAGACAGTTCTATAGTCTGGCCTATAGACAGTTCTATAGTCTGGCCTATAGACAGTTCTATAGTCTGGACTATAGACAGTTCTATAGTCTGGACTATAGACAGTTCTATAGTCTGGACGATAGACAGTTCTATACTCTGGACTATAGACAGTTCTATAGTCTGGACGATACACAGTTCTATAGTCTGGACGATAGACAGTTCTATAGTTTGGACGATAGACATTTCTTTAATCTGGACTATAGACATTTCTATAGTCTGGACAATAGATAGTTCTATAGTCTGGACAATAGATAGTTCTATAGTCTAGACTATAGACAGTTCAATAGTCTGGACTATAGACAGTGCTATAGTCTGGACTATAGACAATTCTATAGTCTGGACTATAGACATTTCTATAGTCTGGACGATAGATAGTTCTATAGTCTAGACTATAGACAGTTCTATAGTCTAGACTATAGACAGTTCTATAATCTGGACTATAGACAGTTCTATAGTCTGGACGATAGACAGTTCTATAGTCTGGACTATATATGGTACTATAGTATGAGATATAGAAGGTAATAATGTCTGATCTGATGGCATCGGGACTATAGACTGTTTTATAGTCTTGACAGTCCCTTACCAAATGCTTTAGCTGAATCTATGGAAACTTGTTATGGTAACTAAACTTTTTGCCACTTTTTTTAGAAAATATAACAAAATCCGTTTACACAAAACAAAAAGCCCCACGGTCGCATACATACGTAAGTAGAGTTTAAATATTAGAGTGCAGTGGCGCACACATCTACCAAAAGTAAATAAGTAAGCACTTATTGTAGGAAAAACAGCATCATAAAAAACAGTCGTAAAGTCCATATACGTATGATTTACTCATAAATGATCAAAAATAAATAGCAATAAAGCTAAAAGTAATATAATGTATAAGTAACACGCGGAAATAGTAGCAGTAGGTATGCATTACAGAAGGCTCGAGAATTTTCGTTAAGAAATATCATAATTTTTGATAATAAATATAGTTTTTTTAAGTTTTAAGTTTAATATTTGAATATTTTCCACCAAATTTAAATAACCTTTAACAAAGACTTTTGTAAGTTATTTAAAAGCTTTTGTTGCCATATTTATGACGTGGTGTAAACATATGGTCTCTTTTACGTCACATTCAGATGCATTCAGTCTGTAATGTCAGTTTATAAGAATTGAAAAATATACATTTACGTGGATATAAAAAACAGACGTAAAAAGGTTCACATTTTGGAAAGGTATTATTCATTTAATATTTTTTTCTTCTTTCCAAATAAATGCTGCATACCATGCGGTACCAAGCATATTGCTACTACTTCATGCTTCAACTTTTATTGTATTGATGTACAGTAGGGTATTTCAGGATGATGGGGAAAATTTAAAGAATAATTTTTATAAAATGAATTTGAAAGAAAAGTTTATGGACGTTTTTTCTAACAATTTTACAAAAAAAAAAAAATAAAGAACTTAAATCAAAATTTTTATTAAAAAGAAAATCGACCGAAAATATTGCAAAAACAGAAACATATAAACATTTTTTGCAAAAATTTTCTAATAAAAAAAATTGTGAAAATTTTCTATAAAAAAAATTTGTGAAAATTTTCTATAAAAAAAGTTAGTGAAATTTTCTATAAAAAAAAGTTAGTGAAAATTTTCTATAAAAAAGAAAATTAAGTAAAAATTTTCTATAAAAAGAAAAATTAAGTGAAAATTTTCTATAAAAAGAAAATTAAGTGAAAATTTTCTATTAAAAAGAAAATTTAGTGAAAATTTTCTATAAAAAGAAAATTTAGTGAAAATTTCTATAAAAAGAAAATTTAGTGAAATTTTCTATAAAAAGAAAATTTAGTGAAAATTTTCTATAAAAAGAAAATTTAGTGAAAATTTTCTATAAAAAGAAATTTAGTGAAAATTTTCTATAAAAAGAAAATTTAGTGAAAATTTTCTATAAAAGAAAATTTAGTGAAAATTTTCTATAAAAAGAAAATTTAGTGAAAATTTTCTATAAAAAGAAAATTTAGTGAAAATTTTCTATAAAAAGAAATTTAGTGAAAATTTTCTATAAAAAGAAAATTTAGTGAAAATTTTCTATAAAAAGAAAATTTAGTGAAAATTTTCTATAAAAAGAAAATTTAGTGAAATTCTATAAAAGAAAATTTAGTGAAATTTTCTATAAAAAGAAAATTTAGTGAAAATTTTCTATAAAAAGAAAATTTAGTGAAAATTTTCTATAAAAAGAAATTTAGTGAAAATTTTCTATAAAAAGAAAATTTAGTGAAAATTTTCTATAAAAAGAAAATTTAGTGAAAATTTTCTATAAAAAGAAAATTTAGTGAAAATTTTCTATAAAAAGAAAATTTAGTGAAAATTTTCTATAAAAAGAAAATTTAGTGAAAATTTTCTATAAAAAGAAAATTTAGTGAAAATTTTCTATAAAAAGAAAATTTAGTGAAAATTTTCTATAAAAAGAAAATTCAGTGAAAATTTTCTATAAAAAGAAAATTCAGTGAAAATTTTCTATAAAAAGAAAATTCAGTGAAAATTTTCTATAAAAAGAAAATTCAGTGAAAATTTTCTATAAAAAGAAAATTCAGTGAAAATTTTCTATAAAAAGAAAATTCAGTGAAATTTTCTATAAAAAGAAAATTCAGTGAAAATTTTCTATAAAAAGAAAATTCAGTGAAAATTTTCTATAAAAAGAAAATTCAGTGAAAATTTTCTATAAAAAGAAAATTCAGTGAAAATTTTCTATAAAAAGAAAATTCAGTGAAAATTTTCTATAAAAAGAAAATTTAGTGAAAATTTTCTATAATAAGAAAAAAAACTTTTCGAAATTTCTATAAAAGGAAAATTTATCGAAAATTTTCTATAAAAAAGGGAATTAATCGAAAATTTTCTATGGAATGGAAATTCAGCGAATGTGTTATTGAAAGAAAATTTTCTATAAAATAAAATTTATCGATAATTTTCTATAAAAAGAAAATTTATCGAAAATTTCTATTAAAAAAATTATCAAAAATCTTCTTTAAAAAAATCCTTTTTGAAGAAAACGCATTTTGGATCAGTCTAATGAACATTCATATCGTAATCGTAAAAGCACTCTCCCGGTATTACTATATTGTTTGTATGGCTATGTTCAAGTATTGACGTGGAATCATATGTACTTATGTATCTACATCTTCATATACATACATAGATATGTAAGGATCTATGTATGTATACTTACATATAAGTACAATATCTGTACATTAGCGTACTTATATATTAAAGTAGCTTTTGAAGGATTTACTCCTTAATGCCGGCAAATACTATAAAATTATTTCATGTATTTTCTTCTTTTAGCTCCTTTGCCCATTTTCTGCTATTTTTATTATGGGTTCTTTTCGTCATTAATATTCAATGTTTATAAATATGGTTTTTTGCTCTCAAGTCTGTGTATAGACTTGCACGTGTAAAGGAAATAAAAAGATTCTTATTAATATTATTGTGAAACAGATTTTTATTTGCAATATACTATAAAAAATAAAAAATACTTTAATATGTGTTGTAGACTTAAGATTTTTCATCTAAAGCAACAGTTTAATTTTTTTTTATAAACAAAATTATAGATTTTCTTTTTAAATTTTAACAGTAATCACTTTCTTATATTTAGTCCCAACCTTTATTTTTTTTTTGTAGTATAAATATTACTGCAATTTATTTTGCACAAACAAAAGGTGGTAGCTGACAGTAGCTGACCAATTTATTAGATATCGTGTTGTTCTGTCGACAATATTGAAAAAATGAGATTTCAAAGTTAGAATAAGTTTTATTTTTATTAAAGGTTAATAGTGGTTGTTGGTGTGGATGTGGGAGTATATCGTAAATCTCATTTATATTTATTTTTTTGTGAACTTTAAAATTAAAAAGCCAATTGTTGTTGTAGTGAAAGACAGAAAAAGGGAAAAACTAAATGAACCGCTTACCATTACAAAACGTTCGTCGTATAAGTTTAAAATATGTATGTAAGTTTTTCAAATATAACAAAGTGAACTTAAATACGTGCGAGTGTCGCAAGAAGGAATTTTATTTTTATAAGATTTTTTAAAAAACTTTTGATAAATTTCCTTTTATAGAAAATTATCGATAAATTTTTTTTATATAGAAAATTTTCAATAAATTTTCTTTTTATAGAAAATTTTCAATAAATTTTCTTTTTATAGAAAATTTTCAATAAATTTTTGTTTTTATAGAAAATTTTCGATAAATTTTTGTTTTTATAGAAAATTTTCGATAAATTTTCTTTTTATAGAACATTTTCGATAAATTTTCTTTTAATAGAAAATTTTCGATAAATTTTCTTTTAATAGAAAATTTTCGATAAATTTTCTTTTAATAGAACATTTTCGATAAATTTCTTTTAATAGAACATTTTCGATAAATTTTATTTTTATAGAAAATTTTCGATAAATTTTCTTTTTATAGAAAATTTTCGATAAATTTTCTTTTTATAGAAAATTTTCGATAAATTTTCTTTTTATAGAAAAGTTTCAATAAATTTTCTTTTTATAGAAAATTTTCGATAAATTTTCTTTTTATAGGAAATTTTCGATAAATTTTCTTTTTATAGGAAATTTTCGATAAATTTTCTTTTTATAGGAAATTTTCGATAAATTTTTTTTTATAGGAAATTTTCGATAAATTTTCTTTTTATAGGAAATTTTCGATAAATTTTCTTTTTATAGGAAATTTTCGATAAATTTTCTTTTTATAGGAAATTTTCGATAAATTTTCTTTTTATAGGAAATTTTCGATAAATTTTCTTTTTATAGGAAATTTTCGATAAGTTTTCTTTTTATAGGAAATTTTCGATAAATTTTCTTTTTATAGGAAATTTTCGATAAATTTTCTTTTTATAGGAAATTTTCGATAAATTTTCTTTTTATAGAAGATTTTCGATAAATTTTCTTTTTAAAGAAGATTTTCGATAAATTTTCTTTTCATTGAACATTTTTATAAATTTTCTTTTTATAGAACATTTTAGATAACTATTCTTATTAAAGAACATTTTCTCAAAAAAATTTTTTAAAGAAAATTTTTAATAAATTCTTTTTTTATAGAAAAATTTTTTTATAGAATTTTTTTAAGAAAATTTTTATAGAAAATTTTCAAGAAAATTCTCTTTTAATAGAAAATTTTCGATAAATTCTCTTTTAATAGAAAATTTTCGATAAATTCTCTTTTAATAGAAAATTTTCGATAAATTCTCTTGTAATAGAAAATTTTCGATAAATTCTCTTTTAATAGAAAATTTTCGATAAATTCTCTTTTTTCACAAAATTTTCGAAAGAGAATTTAGCGATAATTTTTTATAAAAAGTGATTTTATCTAATATTTTCAAGAAATTCTCTTTTTATACAAAATTTTCTATAAATTTCTTTTTTATGGAAAATTTTCAAAAAATTCTCATTTTAGAATAAATTTTCGCCAATCCTCGTACATCACCCACGATGGTTGTAAATTATGACATCAGTAAAAATAAAAACAAGCACAAAAATAACTGGAATTCCCTGATGTGTATAAAGGAAAGGAGGCAAAAAAGTACAAGCAGCACGATATGTTAAATTATTACAAGTACACAAATGGTGGAAAGGTACAGACAAGGATAAACCGGTAGACAGACACGGCAAAATGGACAAATACACTCAGTCGCATATAAACATAAACTCATACTGTGCTTTACATAATACCAAAGTAGACAGACAGTGAAAAAGTACTGGGAGAGGGACCAGTGATATGGTATGAGAGTATGAGCAAAATGACCATGACAACATGTTGAAAATGCATGTTGTGATGATGTTACAGACACATAAACACTTCTCTTTTTTATGTAATTTTTTTTTGTAGTTGTTGTTTGCATGCCTCTTTTTTATGAAAAAATACGGCAAAATGAAGGAGAATATAAAGCGAACAGTATGAAAAGGCAGGATTTTAAATTATGACAGCTAAAGACACTTTAGCCGGGTGAGAAACGAAAAAAATGCAAAAAAGGATGGAAAGGAAACATTCATAACAAAGGGTAGACTTTTAAAGCTTAATAAAGTAATTAAATAAATGCTTTTTAGATTGCCTAAATGATTTACTCACAAAATTTGCATGAACACGAAAGGATGATCTTAATTTCTGTTGGTGTTTATTTGTAAAAGGATAATAAATCACGTGTTTCAAATTGATTTAAGTCTACTGGTCTGTTGGTGGCAAGTTGGATTGTTCTGTGATAAATTTGGGATCAAAGCTTTGATTTTATTTCTAAATTTATTGTGATCATTTAATTTCTAATTTTATAAAGTTCAATAAAACTTATAAATCTCCTGGAAAGTCAGCTTACCATTTATAATCTCTTAGTTTCAAAAAATAAATGCAGCCTGGACGTGTATTAAAAACATTTCTGCGAAAAAAGTTAATGTTTTTAAAATTATATTTAGCAAATTTGTTATTACTTTTACATCAAATATTTCCAACTAAGTTCAAAAATATTCACCCATACAAATTTGATTTGATTTCATTAAAACTACATCAGCTTATTATTAAATTTTCCAGGAAGTAACTAAATATTTTCTCTTTCATACTGTTGTTTTATCATTTAAAAATAAAATATCTATTAGTTTATCGGGAAATTTTACTAGCTGTGTGTTATTTGATTTCATTGTAATTTTTTGGTTTATTGTAAAAGGATCCCTTAATAAATGAAAATATTTACAGTTATTACATGCAAACAAAAAATCATCAAAAACCATGAAAAAATAGTGAATGAAAATAACAAAATTAATACCTTAGTCAGTAATTTTACAATAGGTTTTTGGTGTATTTTTAATTTACGCATTTTTGTTTAGCTTATTCTACTTTGATTTCGTTTGTTTTCTTTTTTTTATTTCAAACAACCAACCTGTCCGTTCAATCATTGCATATAGAAATTCAAACAACTATTTAAAAGGAATGTATGTATGTGATTTAGGAAAGACAGTGGATATTATAAAATAAAAGTAGAATAGTATGGTCGGGAAACATATGATACCCTATACAGTTATTAATATTAGATATAAAATTTATCTTAGTCCTGATATATTTGAACAATTTATTGACTAAAGACAAATTTTCTGAAAGAGACATATCATGATAAAACTTGTGGATTGGGGACACTAACGTCACTTTGTGAAGGGGGGCTTTGCATGGAGCTAAGTGTCAAATGAGGCGCGATCATTCCGAAATTTCATAAGGTCATCAAAAGACTTTCACATCTGCCGACTTCTATCGAAGTTAAAGTATTGTAATGAATATAAGCACGTTTGGTGAGGGTTCAAACGTGGTATTATGACATGAGCTGACGAACTAACTAACTAACGAACGAACGAAACGAACGAACGAACGAACTAACGAAACGAAACCAACGAACGAACCGAACGAACGAACGAAAACGAAGAACGCGAACGAACGAACGAACGAACGAACGAACGAAACGAACGAACGAACAACGAACGAACGAAGAAAACTGAACTACTACTAACTAACTAACTAACTAACTAACTAACTAATAACTACTAACTAACTACTACTAACTAACTAACTAACTAACTAACTACTAACTAACTAACTAACTAACTAACTAACTAACTAACTACCTAACTAACTACCTAACTAACTACTACTAACTAACTAACTAACTAACTAACTAACTAATAACTAACTAACTACTAACTAACTAACTACTAACTAACTAACTAACTAACTACTAACTAACTACTAACTAACTAACTACTAACTAACTAACTAACTACTAACTAACTACTAACTAACTAACTAACCTAACTAACTAACTAACTAACTAACTAACTAACTAACTACTACTAACTAACTAACTACTAACTAACTAACTAACTAACTAACTAACTACTAACTACTAACTAACTAACTAACTAACTACTACTACTAACTAACTACTAACTAACTAACTAACTAACTAACTAACTACTACTAACTAACTAACTAACTAACTACTAACTAACTAACTAACTAACTAACTAACTAACTAACTAACTAACTACTAACTAACTAACTAACTAAACTACTACTAACTAACTAACTAACTACTAACTAACTAACTAACTAACTAACTACTAACTACTAACTAACTAACTAACTAACTAACTAACTAACTAACTCTAACTAACTACTACTAACTAACTAACTAACTACTAACTAACTACTAACTAACTACTAACTAACTAACTAACTACTACTAACTAACTAACTAACTACTAACTAACTACTAACTAACTAACTAACTAACTAACTACTAACTAACTAACTAACTACTACTAACTACTAACTAACTAACTAACTAACTAACTAACTACCTAACTACTAACTAACTAACTAACTAACTAACTACCTAACTAACTAACTAACTAACTAACTAACTAACTAACTACTAACTAACTAACTAAACTAACTAACTAACTAACTAACTAACTAACTAACTAACTAACTAACTAACTAACTAAACTAACTAAACTACTAACTAACTAACTAACTAACTAACTAACTAACGAACTAACTAACTAACTAACTACTACTAACTAACTACTAACTAACTAACTAACTACTAACTAACTACTAACTACATAACGAACTAACTAACAACTAACTAAACTAACTAACTAAAACTAACTAACTAACTAACTAACTAACTAACTAACTAACTAACAACTAACTAACTAACTAACTAACTAACTAACTAACTAACTACTCTAACTAACCCTATCTAACTAACTAACTAACTAACGAAACTAACTCACTAAACTAACTAACTATCTAACTAACTAACTAACTAACGAAATAACTAAACTAACTAACTAACCTACTAAAACTAACTGGACTAACTAACTAACTAACTAACTAACTAACTAACTACTACTAACGAACTAAATAATATCCAAGTTTTACATTCGCATTAGCTTTCGCCTTAGCATGTGCATTTCCTAAACTGATACTCTCGACTTCCCCAGTTTAAAAACTGAAGTCATCTTTTTAGGATGAAATATCGTCTCCTTTTGTCCCACTCGCATCCCATTATGAGACTATCCAACCTACTATCCCGTAGTACTAACCTTGGTCACTTGACACGAAAATCCCCATATATGTATGTAAGTCTGGAATATGATCTCTTCTATATACTAGAATATAGTCTTCATACATACATATGTATCAAATTTGGTCATTCTGCCTGAGTTTCCCAATGATATGCTTTACTCGTATCTTATACAATTAGATTTAACTACATTTGTCTTATAGAAAATCCAATAAACACTAAAATGTAATTAATTTCCATTAGCTTTCCATCCACTGTATTTAGTTATATGTATGTATTTATGTAGTTTGTTTTATGATTATTGATGTACTACTGTTGCAAGTGTAAGTATACATTTACATGTTTGTAAAAGTCAGTGAGTGTGAATTAGAGTTATACAAAAAATATCTTAGTTCAGATAAGTTTTTTGTTCCTTAGTGTCTAAAACTTATAGGTGTTAAATTTTGGTCCAATCGAATAAAGGGAACACGTTCTGAAAATCGACTGAAAATCGTAAAAGTTGATTAATAATAAGACTTTTTTGGATTTTACTCATATTCAATTTGTAATCCGATATTTTTTGGACACCTCTAATATACATACATATCTATAAATTTTGATGAAGTAACAAAGGGATTTCTCGGTTTCATTTCTGTGTTTTTTTTTTTTTTTTTTTTTTGTTTTGAATGATTTTTTTATTAAGTATGTATGTATATATTCAAGGTATGTTTCAACAATCATTTTATGAATTTGTTACCCAAACCAATAGAACAAAAACAGAAAAAAAAAAACATACAGTTTACAGATACTATATATGTATATTAGCCATTTTCTGTTGTCCTCTACACACCCTCCTTTTGAATAATATTGAAGTTGTGTTTTTTCACATATTAACCAAAAAGTGGGGTTATTTTGGTATTTTGACATTCTTGTTGGTCTGGCTATTGTTGATTGTGCTGAATGTTGGTAGGTATTACATCCATTAAATATGGGGCGACATACCAAAAACAAAAAGTTGTTCATTTATTGCTGTTCCTGAATTTTGTTTATTTTTGCAAGCATTGTCAAATACTA
The DNA here is from genome assembly GCF_015586225.1 of Lucilia sericata. Taxonomy (NCBI): domain Eukaryota; kingdom Metazoa; phylum Arthropoda; class Insecta; order Diptera; family Calliphoridae; genus Lucilia; species Lucilia sericata. Next base: position 29,151 of record NW_023995705.1, on the reverse strand, counting down.
GAACTAATAAGCAATTTTAAACAAATATAAATAAATATGTTGTTAGGATAAAATTAAATTAAGAAATTAAAACATGTTGCCATAAGAACAATTAATAAAGTTAATTTTTGTATATGGAATATTTTGTTAAAAAACAAGTAAGAGTGTTATATTCGGCTGAGCTGAATTTTATATACGCATCATCAAAACCTGTGTTGTAAATTTAAAGTAAATTTTGGAAGGGCGTTTTATAATGTCTCAGAACTTGGAAGTGTGTATAATGTCTCGGCTCGCCATACTTTACAATATGATTTCCGGGTTCCCCTCTAGCTCCGGCATTTCTTGACCGATAGAGCTAAAAATTTGTCTGTTTTGAGTAGGATCATTTGACGCGAAATTGCCCATATATTAAAAAACATATTTTTCTAACACGGTGGCGTATGACTGATACATAGGTATTATTTATTACGTATACGCAGTGTCAATTATTTTCTTTGTTTGAAGTGTTCCGCTATATGAACAGTTAGTTTAGTTAGTTAGTTAGTTAGTTAGTTTAGTTAGTAGTTAGTTAGTTAGTAGTTAGTTAGTTAGTTAGTTAGTTAGTTAGTTTAGTTAGTTAGTTAGTTAGTTATTTAGTTAGTTAGTCATTAGTTAGTTATTTAGTTAGTTAGTTAGGTGTAGTTAGTTAGTTAGTTAGTAGTTAGTTAGTTTAGTTAGTTAGTTAGTTAGTTAGTTAGTTAGTTAGTTAGTTAGTTAGTTAGTTAGTTAGTTAGTTAGTTAGTTAGTTAGTTAGTTAGTTAGTTAGTGTTAGTTAGTTAGTAGTTAGTTAGTTAGTAGTTAGTTAGTAGTTTAGTTAGTAGTTAGTTAGTTAGTTAGTTAGTAGAGTTAGTTAGTAGTTAGTTAGTTAGTTAGTTAGTAGTTAGTTAGTTAGTTAGTTAGTTAGTAGTTAGTTAGTTAGTTAGTAGTTAGTTAGTTAGTTAGTTAGTTAGTAGTTAGTTAGTTAGTTAGTAGTTAGTTAGTTAGTTAGTTAGTTAGTTAGTTAGTTAGTTAGTTAGTAAGTTAGTTAGTTAGTTAGTTAGTAGTTAGTTAGTTTAGTTAGTTCGTTAGTTAGTTAGTTAGTTAGTTAGTTAGTAGTTAGTTAGTTAGTTAGTTAGTTTAGTTAGTTAGTTAGTTAGTTAGTTAGTTAGTTAGTTAGTTAGTTAGTTAGTTAGTTAGTTAGTTAGTTAGTTAGTTAGTTAGTTAGTTAGTTAGTTAGTTAGTTAGTTAGTTAGTTAGTAGTTAGTTAGTTAGTTAGTAGTTAGTTAGTTAGTTAGTTAGTTAGTTAGTAGTTAGTTAGTTAGTAGTTAGTTAGTTAGTTAGTTAGTTAGTTAGTTAGTTAGTTAGTTAGTTCGTTAGTTAGTTAGTTAGTTAGTTAGTTAGTTAGTTAGTTAGTTAGTTAGTTAGTTAGTTAGTTAGTTAGTTAGTTAGTTAGTTAGTTAGTTAGTTAGTTAGTTAGTAGTTTAGTTAGTTAGTTAGTTAGTTAGTTAGTAGTTAGTTAGTTAGAGTTAGTTAGTTAGTTAGTAGTTAGTTAGTTAGTTAGTTAGTTAGTTAGTTAGTTAGTTAGTTAGTGTTAGTAGTTAGTAGTTAGTTAGTTAGTGTTAGTTAGTTAGTAGTTAGTTAGTTAGTTAGTTAGTTAGTTAGTTAGTTAGTTAGTTAGTTAGTTAGTTAGTTAGTTAGTAGTTAGTTAGTTAGTTTTAGTTTAGTTAGTTAGTTAGTAGTTAGTTAGTTAGTTAGTTAGTTAGTTAGTTTAGTTAGTTAGTTAGTTAGTTAGTTAGTTAGTTACTTATCTTTCTTTCTTTCTTTTCTTTCTTTCTTTCTTTCTTTCTGTTTTTCTTTCTTTTTCTTTCTTTCATTTTCGTTAGTTTATTATGTCCAAAAAGTACAACTTTGATCCCCTCTAGCTCCGGCAGTTCTTGACCAATAGAGCTGAAAAATTGTGTCTGGCCTACTATCCAGTAGTACTAACCTAAAGGAGGTAACTTAACACGGTGGCGTATGACTGATACATGGGTATTATTTATTACGTATACGCAGTGTCAATTATTTTCCTTTGTTTGAAGTTGTTCCGCTATGTGAACAGATGAAGAAAAATTTAAATCTCTCATTTTAAGTTTTTTTTTTTCATACAAAATAATTATCTTTTTACAGAAAATTTTGTCTTTTATACAAAATGTCGAAAAGATAAATTCTTTTTTTATGGAATATATTAAAAAAATCTCTCTTAATACAAAAAATTATTTCAAGTTAGCTCTTTATTGCCCCTATTATGGTTTACAACTCAACTCAGTTGAGTTGAAATTGAAACAACTCAACTTATATTTGGTATTATGAATTACAACCAATTTCAGTTGTAATTGTGTTGATGTTGCCAACCTAAAAAGTGCTTTTTTATCATAAAATTAAGTGAAAAGTTTATGAATTTCTGTTTTTCGTAAATGACAAACATCTTTTTATTGTAAATTCGCTTAAAATCAGTGATTAATGAAATTTAAGAAAATTTAAAAAAAAAAACTTTACCTTGTTTTATTTTAAAAATTTATTCTAAACAATTGAGTTGTAATTTGTTACAACTGCTTTTGATAAGTTGTAATTTTGTTCAAAAAAGTTGTAATAAATTTCAACTTTAAATTTTAAGTTGTTATCGATAATACCAAAGAGCAAAATTTCAACTAAAGAAGAGTTGAGTTGTAAACCATAATAGGGGCATATATAAAGTTTTGAAATATTCATAATGTATAGAAAATTTTTTTATACAAAACTACTGCAAATTTTTAATACAACCAATTTCTGGCCATTTGGCAAATTTTTTGGAAAATTTCTCCTCCTACTTCTTTTGTTTTGTGCCCTATTGTGCGTTCAAAAGAATATATGTTATATACATATGCTTTATGTGGTCTACGATCGATATTTCAATCGTAATATAAATACATACATATATTTTTTAACTAACAAATACATGGTGGCGTATGAAAAATACATATGTGTAGTTTATTATGTATACGCAGTGTAAATTATTATCTTTGGTTTGAAGTTGATCCGCTATGTAAACAAATCAAGAAAAAATTTAATTGGTTTTAATTTAGCAAATTTTTCCTTTCTTCAAAATTTTCTTTTCATAGAAAATATTCTAAAAATATCCTTTTATAGAAAATATCCTAAAAATTTAAATTTTCATAGAAAATTTCCGAAAATGTCTCTTTTTATAGAAAAATTTCCAACATTTCTCATTTTAATGAAAATTTTCAAACATTTTCTTAAATTTCTCTTTTTACAGACAATTTTCGAATAATTTTCTTCTTTATAGAAAAATGTAAAAAGTATCTCTTTTATAGGGAATGTTTGAAAATTTTTCATTTTATGTACAATTTTCGAACATTTTTCTTCTTTTATAGAAAATTTTCAAAAATTTCTCTATAAACATTTGCAAAAATTTCTTTCTTATAAAGAATTTTCGAATATTTTTCTTCTTTTAAAATTATCGAAGATTTCTCTTTTTTATAGAAATATTTTAGGCAACTTCTCTCTTTTATATATTCGAAAAAAAAAAACTTTTTATATAAAATTCGCAAAAATTTATCTTTTTTTTACAAAATTCGCAAAATCTTCTCTTTTTAAAGATAATTGTAGAAAATTTTTTCTTTTAATGTAGGTTTTCGAAAAAGTTCTGCTTTTATAAAAGATCGAGACTAGAGTCCGCCTACATATGTCATATACTACAGTGTCGGTTTTAGTCTCATGCATATCATATACATATTTATGTATATATTTGCTTCTGTCGTCTGTAGTCTGGACTTCACTATATTCTTAACCGTAATATCGGCTAAAATATCAATACCATTTCCAAGCTTTTAGTTCAAATTATTGCAAATTATCAATGTCTTAATTTATAACTTAATTATGTGTATCATTTCACCGGACTTACCTTTATTTTCTCAAATTAAATTAAATTTCTGATCAAAGTGTATATTTATTTGAAAAATTGCAAACTGAACACAATTAGTTATCAATACGAGTTAAAATACAGTATAAACTTATTTAACACAATTATAACTAAATACATACAGTTGTTGTTGCTGTTTTTTTTTGCTTGTTTGTTTGTTAAAGTTACAGTTAATTGGTTATTGTCTGCATCTATGAACAATAAGCGTGTTTAAAAGTAGTATACAAAAATACACACACATATAGAAACATAATGTACTTGCAACACACAAAGAACGTCGTCTACATGTGTGTATTTGTCATAATGATGTTGTTAGTGTTTTCAAAATGTAAAATTGCAACATGAGATTGCATGTAAACAAGTATGTTGTTGTCTGTTACTGCTGTTGTTGTTGTTTTTGTTATTTGTTGCTTTTGTTATTGCCATTATGTATACAAGTTGCAATGAATGAAAGCAATGAATTATATAAATTTTTTAAGTATTATCTTTCATATTTAGTATATGTATTTATCTATGTCTATACATACGTACATGTCTGTTTAACTGTGTATGCGTATAATTGTGCGTGTAACTCATATGTATATGATTTTGCTACAGTTCGTTTGTTTGTGATTGGTTGGTGTAATTTTCATGTTTTTAAAGTGTGTGCTTCATGTACTATGTATACTATGTTTGCTTTAAATGAATATTGACTATAATTATACTCAAACAAACTATCAATTAAGTGAAATTGTCTTTCTTCTGGTTGTAGCAAATAATAACTACACACGATGATAGTAAAATTAGTAAGGGGCAACAATAACATTAATATAATATAGCAGCAAATGCAAAAGTAGCAGAAGCAGTAGAGTAATGGCAATAATCAATTGTTGCAAATATTGTTGCTAACAAAAATAAAAACAAATTTTGCAAAAGTTAAAAATAAATATTTTTATAGACATATACTCTAATATATGGTAAACTTAAGTGAAAGCATTTGGTACTATTGAAAGGATGTAAGTGGCTTAATACATTTTTATGACTATGGTGGCAATAGTGTTGTATAAAGTGGGGACAACTTGAGGTTCCCTTGTACATTCTATTATCTAGTCTATACTGTAGTCCATAGTTTAGTCGTAGTCTTATCTATAGTTGAGCCTATAATCTAGTCTATAGAAAAACCCCTACTCTAATCTGTAATCCAATCTATAGTCTAGTCTATATTTTAGTCTATAGTCTAGTCTATAGTCTAGTCTATAGTCTAGTCTATAGTCTAGTCTATAGTCTAGTCTATAGTCTAGTCTATAGTCTAGTCTATAGTCTAGTCTATAGTCTAGTCTATAGTCTAGGTCTATAGTCTAGTCTATAGGTCTAGTCTATAGTCTATTCTATAGTCTAGTCTATAGTCTAGTCTATAGTCTAGTCTAGAGTCTAGTCTATAGTCTAGTATTAGTCTAGTCTATAGTCTAGTCTATAGTCTAGTCTATAGTCTAGTCTATAGTCTAGTCTATAGTCTAGTCTATAGTTCTAGTCTATAGTCTAGTCTATAGTCTAGTCTATAGTCTAGTCTATAGTCTAGTCTATAGTCTAGTCTATAGTCTAGTCTATAGTCTAGTCTATAGTCTAGTCTATAGTCTAGTCTATAGTCTAGTCTATAGTCTAGTCTATAGTCTAGTCTATAGTCTAGTCTATAGTCTAGTCTATAGTCTAGTCTATAGTCTAGTCTATAGTCTAGTCTATAGTCTAGTCTATAGTCTAGTCTATAGTCTAGTCTATAGTCTAGTCTATAGTCTAGTCTATAGTCTAGTCTATAGTCTAGTCTATAGTCTAGTCTATAGTCTAGTCTATAGTCTAGTCTATAGTCTAGTCTATAGTATAGTCTAGTCTATAGTCTAGTCTATAGTATAGTCTAGTCTATAGTCTAGTCTATAGTATAGTCTAGTCTATAGTCTAGTCTATAGTCTAGTCTATAGTATAGTCTAGTCTATAGTCTAGTCTATAGTCTAGTCTATAGTATAGTCTAGTCTATAGTCTTGTCTATAGTCTAGTCTATAATCTAGTCTACAGTCTAGTCTATATCTAGTCTATAGTCTAGTCTATAGTCTAGTCTATAGTCTAGTCTATAGTCTAGTCTATAGTCTAGTCTATAGTAGTCTATAGTCTAGTCTATAGTCTAGTCTATAGTCTAGTCTATAGTCTAGTCTATAGTCTAGTCTATAGTCTAGTCTATAGTCTAGTCTATAGTCTAGTCTATAGTCTAGTCTATAGTCTAGTCTATAGTCTAGTCTATAGTCTAGTCTATAGTCTAGTCTATAGTCTAGTCTATAGTCTAGTCTATAGTCTAGTCTATAGTCTAGTCTATAGTCTAGTCTATAGTCTAGTCTATAGTCTAGTCTATAGTCTAGTCTATAGTCTAGTCTATAGTCTAGTCTATAGTCTAGTCTATAGTCTAGTCTATAGTCTAGTCTATAGTCTAGTCTATAGTCTAGTCTAGTCTAGTCTATAGTCTAGTCTATAGTCTAGTCTATAGTCTAGTCTAGTTCTATCGTCTAGTCTATAGTCTAGTCTATAGTATAGTCTAGTCTATAGTCTAGTCTATAGTCTAGTCTAGTATAGTCCAGTCTATAGTCTAGTCTATAGTATAGTCTAGTCTATAGTCTAGTCTATAGTCTAGTCTATAGTATAGTCTAGTCTATAGTCTTGTCTATAGTCTAGTCTATAATCTAGTCTACAGTCTAGTCTATAATCTAGTCTATAGTCTAGTCTATAGTCTTGTCTATAGTCTAGTCTATAGTCTAGTCTATAGTCTAGTCTATAGTCTAGTCTATAGTATAGTCTATAGTCTAGTCTATAGTCTAGTCTATAGTATAGTCTAGTCTATAGTCTAGTCTATAGTCTAGTCTATAGTATAGTCTAGTCTATAGTCTTGTCTATAGTCTAGTCTATAATCTAGTCTACAGTCTAGTCTATAATCTAGTCTATAGTCTAGTCTATAGTCTAGTCTATAGTCTAGTCTATAGTCTAGTCTATAGTCTAGTCTATAGTCTAGTCTATAGTCTAGTCTATAGTCTAGTCTATAGTCTAGTCTATAGTCTAGTCTATAGTCTAGTCTATAGTCTAGTCTATAGTCTAGTCTATAGTCTAGTCTATAGTCTAGTCTATAGTCTAGTCTATAGTCTAGTCTATAGTCTAGTCTATAGTCTAGTCTATAGTCTAGTCTATAGTCTAGTCTATAGTCTAGTCTATATTCTAGTCTATAGTCTAGTCTATAGTCTAGTCTATATTCTAGTCTATAGTCTAGTCTATAGTCTAGTCTATAGTCTAGTCTATAGTCTAGTCTATAGTCTAGTCTATAGTCTAGTCTATAGTCTAGTCTATAGTCTAGTCTATAGTCTAGTCTATAGTCTAGTCTATAGTCTAGTCTATAGTCTAGTCTATAGTCTAGTCTATAGTCTAGTCTATAGTCTAGTCTATAGTCTAGTCTATAGTCTAGTCTATAGTCTAGTCTATAGTCTAGTCTATAGTCTAGTCTATATAGTCTAGTCTATAGTCTAGTCTATAGTCTAGTCTATAGTCCTACAGTCTAGTCTATAATCTAGTCTATAGTCTAGTCTATAGTCTAGTCTATAGTCTAGTCTATAGTCTAGTCTATAGTCTAGTCTATAGTCTAGTCTATAGTCTAGTCTATAGTCTAGTCTATAGTCTAGTCTATAGTCTAGTCTATAGTCTAGTCTATAGTCTAGTCTATAGTCTAGTCTATAGTCTAGTCTATAGTCTAGTCTATAGTCTAGTCTATAGTCTAGTCTATAGTCTAGTCTATAGTCTAGTCTATAGTCTAGTCTATAGTCTAGTCTATAGTCTAGTTCTTCCTAAATTGCATCTTTAGTAATCAAAATAGTCTATAGTCTAGTCTATAGTCTAGTCTATAGTCTAGTCTATAGTCTAGTCTATAGTCTAGTCTATAGTCTAGTCTAGTCTATAGTCTAGTCTATAGTCTAGTCTATAGTCTAGTCTATAGTATAGTCTAGTCTATAGTCTAGTCTATAGTCTAGTCTATAGTATAGTCCAGTCTATAGTCTAGTCTATAGTATAGTCTAGTCTATAGTCTAGTCTATAGTCTAGTCTATAGTATAGTCTAGTCTATAGTCTTGTCTATAGTCTAGTCTATAATCTAGTCTACAGTCTAGTCTATAATCTAGTCTATAGTCTAGTCTATAGTCTTGTCTATAGTCTAGTCTATAGTCTAGTCTATAGTCTAGTCTATAGTCTAGTCTATAGTATAGTCTATAGTCTAGTCTATAGTCTAGTGTAGAGTCTAGTCTATAGTCAAGTGTAGAGTCTAGTCTATAGTATAATCTAAAGTCTATGGTATATAGTTTTGTCCGTATCCTAGAGTTTGGTATACTGTCTAGCCTATAGTCTATTATATAGTCTATAGGTTAGTCAGTTATCTAGTCTATAATATTGTCTGCAAACTAGTATATAGTCTATTCTATAGTGGAGTTTATAGGCTAGTCTATAGTGGATTAGTTAATTAAATTAGCAAGTCACCCTTTACTTTTATTAATACTATTACACAGATCTACACTACCACCCATCTATACATAAAGGAAAATTTCAATTTGACTTTATGTATGTGTATGTTTATTTAAGTGTATTTCGTAAAAACATGAAATATTTGTAGACAAAGTTTTCGTAGCTTTTCTATTGTAAAAGCGTACATATTTTTTTTCATTACACACACATAGTTATAAGTGTACATAAGCATTTAAATATACATACTTACAAACAAAAATGATGTGTATTGAACAAACATATAGAAATATGTATATATCTATGCAAGTAGTATAACTCCATTTACATAAAAATAATGGGTGCTTTGTAGAGCCCGATAGAACTTTTGAATCTAGGTTTACTCTCTTACTTTTTGACATTTATGTTAGGTAAACTCTGGTTAGTCGGTGACAGCAATCATCGATTTATTAAAGTCACGATTTGGCAGTAACTTGATTTCGAGATCAAGTTTTGCTATTTGACACCATTCAATTATTTTTTGTGGTTCCTTGTGATGTCAATGTAGTGACGCGTTGGTGCCCAACGTTGTTGTCTTAAAAAAGTGGACAGAATGCGCCTCTGTATGAGCGAAATAATTTTCAATTTTCAGTGTTATTCAAGTTCTATAGGGTTTAAAAAAATACCCTGTACATTTGTCTGTTCAAGTACAACAATAATAAAAAAATTTTAAAAACAAAACAGTATTTATATCCATAAAGTAATTGCAATCAGGGAGGTAATTACATTTAGTTAAAACCTTTTTTTTAATACAAAATGAGTTAAACAACAACGATGGCAACATAAAATAAAAATAAAATATTTCTCATGTTTTTGTTTTCATTGCTGTTACTGGATGTTTGTTGTCTTTACTGTTTGTTGTTTTTTCAAATTTAATTGAAATTTATGCCATTTGGCGTCGTTATACATTATGTCGCGACATTTTGTGCTGTATGACTTTTACAACATTTTAGTAAAACTAATGGAAAAAAATATAAAATGAAACAATATACGGAAAAAATACTTAAATCCTTTTATTAAAAATTATTTTTTACCCTATTCGGAAGAAAGTTTAAATATAGTATTCTTTTTATGGTTTGAAACATAAGTTTCTGGATATTTGGGATAGGTACACCAATTTCAGACCTTGAACTGGAGTGTAATCCATTTAGCCTACAGACTAGATTAACTATAATCAAAACTAGTTTTTGTGAGAGACTACATCTTACTATATTAAGATATAGTAGATCCCATGAAATACATATGTATATTGTAATCGAGATTGTACATTACAACACAGTTGAGACTGGATTCAAGTCTCGACTATAGACTAGACTTGAGTGATGACTCTAATCCTTTTTATAGTTCCTTCTATAAGTGTCATCCACCGACACCTTTCATATTACCTGTTTAAACAGACAAATGAACAAAAAAAATGTACAACAGATTTATAGGATATTTACAATAAATAGATTGACTATGAAGTAGAATTCTACTACAAGTACGCATTGATATACATATATGCATGTCATACAATATATACAAAAATCGTAAATCTATTAAAACTATTTACATACATTTACGTACATAACATAAAAAACAGCCTCACTTGTACACATTTGTATGTACATATGTGTGTTCGAGGAAATATACACAAAGTACATATTTGCACACTTTAGTTTTAGTCACTCGCCGCCATATTGACTGGAGCCCCGGTTGTTACGAAAATTAAATGCATTTCTCACGCCTCATACAAACGTACATACGAACAACAAAATACTTTATGTGAACCTTTTAAATGTTGTACAAAATTAATGTATTTGTTTACGTGTGCGTATCTGTGTGTAGTTGTGTTGATGTCGTCATCATCAACCTTAATACTGAAAATATTTGTTTTATTTATGTCATTTATTTAATTGCAAAACTTTAATTGTCTGACTCCAGTCAGGTCGTATTCAATTATAATATTTCTATTTAATTAAAATGACAAAAAACTTACATACAAATAAAAACACTATGACTTCTTTTTGTTTTTTCATTTACAAAAAAAAGAATGTAAAACAATTGCATGGAGTTGTTATAATTAATTGGCGTCACTCCACTTAATTGCATTAAATAAGATTATATTGAAAAAATTTAAGATAAGTAATACAGAACGTGTTTTATGGATTTAAGAAAATAGAATATGCAAATATCTAGAAAAAAATTTACTATTATTATTTAAATATAATAGCTTCATACCGCATTATTTTTGTATTTCAGTTCTAGTTCAGTTCTAGTTTAGTTCTAGTTCAGTTCTAGTTCAGTTCTTCTAGTTCTGTTCAGTTCTAGTTCAGTTTCTAGTTCAGTTCTAGTTCAGTTCTAGTTCATTCTAGTTCAGTTCTAGTTCAGTTCTAGTTCAGTTCTATTCAGTTCAGTCTAGTTCAGTTCTAGTTCAGTTCTAGTTCAGTTTCTAGTTCAGTTCTAGTTCGTTCTAGTTCAGTTCTAGTCAGTTCTAGTTCCGTTCTAGTTCAGTTTCTAGTTCAGTTCTAGTTCAGTTCTAGTTCAGTTCTAGTTCAGTTCTAGTTCAGTTCTAGTTCAGTTCTAGTTCAGTTCTAGTTCAGTTCTAGTTCAGTTCTAGTTCAGTTCTAGTTCAGTTCTAGTTCAGTTCTAGTTCAGTTCTAGTTCAGTTCTAGTTCAGTTCTAGTTCAGTTCTAGTTCAGTTCTAGTTCAGTTCTAGTTCAGTTCTAGTTCAGTTCTAGTTCAGTTCTAGTTCAGTTCTAGTTCAGTTCTAGTTCAGTTCTAGTTCAGTTCTAGTTCAGTTCTAGTTCAGTTCTAGTTCAGTTCTAGTTCAGTTCTAGTTCAGTTCTAGTTCAGTTCTAGTTCAGTTCTAGTTCAGTTCTATTTCAGTTCTATTTCAGTTCTAGTTCAGTTCTAGTTCAGTTCTATTTCAGTTCTAGTTCAGTTCTAGTTCTGTTCTAGTTCAGTTCTAGTTCAGTTCTAGTTCAGTTCTAGTTCTGTTCTAGTTCAGTTCTAGTTCATCAGTTCTAGTTCAGTTCTAGTTCAGTTCTAGTTCAGTTCTAGTTCAGTTCTAGTTCAGTTCTAGTTCAGTTCTAGTTCAGTTCTAGTTCAGTTCTAGTTCAGTTCTAGTTCAGTTCTAGTTCAGTTCTAGTTCAGTTCTAGTTCAGTTCTAGTTCAGTTCTAGTTCAGTTTAGTTCAGTTCTAGTTCAGTTCTAGTTCAGTTCTAGTTCAGTTCTAGTTCAGTTCTAGTTCAGTTCTAGTTCAGTTCTAGTTCAGTTCTAGTTCAGTTCTAGTTCAGTTCTAGTTCAGTTCTAGTTCAGTTCTAGTTCAGTTCTAGTTCAGTTCTAGTTCAGTTCTAGTTCAGTTCTAGTTCAGTTCTAGTTCAGTTCTAGTTCAGTTCTAGTTCAGTTCTAGTTCAGTTCTAGTTCAGTTCTAGTTCAGTTCTAGTTCAGTTCTAGTTCAGTTCTAGTTCAGTTCTAGTTCAGTTCTAGTTCAGTTCTAGTTCAGTTCTAGTTCAGTTCTAGTTCAGTTCTAGTTCAGTTCTAGTTCAGTTCTAGTTCAGATTCTAGTTCAGTCTAGTTCAGTTCTAGTTCAGTTCTAGTTCAGTTCTAGTTCAGTTCTAGTTCAGTTCTAGTTCAGTTCTAGTTCAGTTTCTAGTTCAGTTCTAGTTCAGTTCTAAGTTCAGTTCTAGTTCAGTTCTAGTTCAGTTCTAGTTCAGTTCTAGTTCAGTTCAGTTCAGTTCAGTTCTAGTCAGTTCTAGTTCAGTTCTAGTTCAAGTTCTAGTTCAGTTCTAGTTTCATTCTAGTTCAGTTCTATTCAGTTCTAGTTCAGTTCTAGTTTCAGTTCTAGTTCAGTTCTAGTTCAGTTCTAGTTCAGTTCTAGTTCAGTTCAGTTCAGTTCTAGTTCAGTTCTAGTTCAGTTCGTTCAGTTCTAGTTTTCAAGTTCTAGTTCAGTTCTATGTCAGTTCTAGTTCAGTCTAGTTCAGTTCTAGTTTCAGTTCTAGTTCAGTTCTAGTTCAGTTCTAGTTCAGTTCTGAGTTCAGTTCTAGTTCAGTTCTAGTTCAGTTCTAGTTCAGTTCTAGTTCAGTTCTAGTTCAGTTCTAGTTCAGTTCTAGTTCAGTTCTAGTTCAGTTCTAGTTCAGTTCTAGTTCAGTTCTAGTTCAGTTCTAGTTCAGTTCTAGTTCAGTTCTAGTTCAGTTCTAGTTCAGTTCTAGTTCAGTTCTAGTTCAGTTCTAGTTCAGTTCTAGTTCAGTTCTAGTTCAGTTCTAGTTCAGTTCTAGTTCAGTTCTAGTTCAGTTCTAGTTCAGTTCTAGTTCAGTTCTAGTTCAGTTCTAGTTCAGTTCTAGTTCAGTTCTAGTTCAGTTCTAGTTCAGTTTTCTAGTTCAGTTCTAGTTCAGTTCTAGTTCAGTTCTAGTTCAGTTCTAGTTCAGTTCTAGTTCAGTTCTAGTTCAGTTCTAGTTCAGTTCTAGTTCAGTTCTAGTTCAGTTCTAGTTCAGTTCTAGTTCAGTAGTTCAGTTCAGTTCAGTTCTAGTTCAGTTCTAGTTCAGTTCTAGTTCATTCTAGTTCAGTTCTAGTTCAGTTCTAGTTCAGTTCTAGTTCAGTTCTAGTTCAGTTCTAGTTCAGTTCTAGTTCAGTTCTAGTTCAGTTCTAGTTCAGTTCTAGTTCAGTTCTAGTTCAGTTCTAGTTCAGTTCTAGTTCAGTTCTAGTTCAGTTCTAGTTCAGTTCTAGTTCAGTTCTAGTTCAGTTCTAGTTCAGTTCTAGTTCAGTTCTAGTTCAGTTCTAGTTCAGTTCTAGTTAGTTCTAGTTCAGTTCTAGTTCAGTTCTAGTTCAGTTCTAGTTCAGTTCTAGTTCAGTTCTAGTTCAGTTCTAGTTCAGTTCTAGTTCAGTTCTAGTTCAGTTCTAGTTCAGTTCTAGTTCAGTTCTAGTTCAGTTCTAGTTCAGTTCTATTTCAGTTCTAGTTCACTTCTAGTTCACTTCTAGTTCACTTCTAGTTCACTTCTAGTTCACTTCTAGTTCACTTCTAGTTCACTTCTAGTTCACTTCTAGTGCAGTTCTAGTTCAGTTTTAGTTCAATTCTAGTTCAGTTCTAGTTCTAGCTCAGTTCTAGTTCTTCCGAAATTGCATCTTTAGTAATCAGAATTTAATTTGTTATTTTTTTGCTAAAATTACCAACCAAATTTACCAAATTTATTTAACTGTGAAAAGTTCTTAGTCGCCATGAATTAAGTTAATTGAATTTCTACTTATTATTTATAAACATTTATTACCTGGTTGTTTTGCTCAAGTGACGTTTTCTTGGGAATATCTTGAATTTACAGCAATTTTTATAAGTTATATGTATAAAAAATTTATAGGGTGAAGATTTTAAAGGAAGTGTCCTCATTCCCGAATGCTTTAAGGTATATTTATTTGATAAAGTATTAAAGAAAATATAAAAGCAGATTAAATGGTTGTAATTACAATTTTGTTCGTTAATATCAAAAAATTCTTTTTAAGTCTTAGTTTTTTAATTTGTGCACTCTACACAGTTATAAAGTGCGTATGAATTATTTTAATGTCTTGGAAAATAAGAACGAGTGGTATGAAATAATGGTTATTCCTGACCAACCTTCTATTTTCACTTTTTATTTAATATGAATCTTACAGCTTATTTACATAATAAAATAACTTTTTTAAAAAAAGTAATTCTACCACTAGGACATTAAAATATATAAAACACATCTCTGTAGGAAATTTAAAACTAAGAAAACATTAAAAATTGCTTAATGGTCAAAGTTTAACCATTACATTAGTACTAACGTTTACTTTAATATATATTTTTTCTTGATAATAGAAAAACGATTCAATTAAATTGAGTTCTTCTTATATATTTATTCAAATAAACCACAACTAAAGTGTCCATTAAAAAACATTTGCAATTTTATTAAAAATATATTTTATATTGTCAATGTAAAAACTTTTATTATTGCCTGCATATGGTTGTAGAAAATAAACTATATAAATCTGATATTGTCATCAATTCTTAAAAGGAGAAGCGTAATAAAAGTTGGAAAAAAAGGAAGAAATAAAACAATTAAATTGAGCTAAAGGAAGAAACTAATTGCTATCATTAAAAATACTTACACTTGATATGAACACACAATTAATAATGGTTGTATCGGAAATATGTATATATTCATATGTATATTCATATATGTACATACTAAAGATAACTTAAACATGTTTATGATTGCATATGCTCAAAAATGAGGGTGCAGGATGAAAATTACTTTTGCTAAACTTAAGAAAATGGATGTGTTTATACAAGCTTAGATAGAGTACTTTAATATATTTCGATGAATATCTTTTTTTCCTGTCTAGAATCTGTTGCTGCCAAAATAGTCCTAATAATGAGTTGGAGGTAGTGTGAAAAAGGAAAATAAAGAAATCTTTATTTATTCTTAAAAACCATTTCCATTGAGCCCTCGTTTTATCAACACTGTATAGTGCACTATCGTAAACAATTGTAATATAACACAGGCCAAGTATAAATAAACTGCCGGACTTTGTAATAGACACACACACAAACTTACACGTTTACGCACAAAAGCAATAATCGAACAATGTTAAAGCCACAATAATGTATGGGTATACTATACAATACATACACAATCACATAAGTATACTAAATTCCTTACAGATTGGGGTAACTGTCTCGAAGTATTGATTTTAACTAGAATTTGGGATATCACCTCGATCAAGATATTACTGTTTTAACTCGCATTGTTCCAAGGGACTGTTTTTTAATTGCATTTTTCTCTTGATAACAAACATACATATATTATGTATAATTCTATAAGGTATAAATTGTCTTCAAACTTGCTGGGTAGCAACTGCACTTAAGAGAAATAAAAAGGACTAAAAATTCTTAATTACATACAAATAGAGGATACTGGTCAACAACAGGCACTTTAGCAATAAAGACACATACAGATATTTATTACCATATAGAGAAAAATGAAAGTATATTTGCAGAAAATTGAGGTAAAAAGAAGTAGTTTGTTACACTGTGAGTCTTGATATTAACTTACAAGATACCTGAATATTCTCCTTTCTAATTTCTCATTGCATTTTTAGGCAGAGAGTGGTTGATTTGTAACACATTTTCTAAAAGGTTTGAGAAATGCGTAAAAAGTGATTTTCTATAAGAAGACAACTCTCAAATATTCTATAAAAAGAGTATGTTGCGAAATTTTTCTATAAAATGAGAATTTTTCGAAATTATTATAAAAAAGAAGAATTTTTTAAATTTTTAAAAATGAAAATTTTGTAAAAAGGAGAAATTTTGAAAATTTCTATAGAAAGAGAAAATTTCCTATAGAAAGAGAAAATTTCGATAATTTCCTACAGAAAGAGAAAATTTCGATAATTTATATTTTTTAAAAAAGAAAATTTATAAAAAAGAGAAATTTCGAAAATTTCCATAGAAAGAGAAAATTTCCTATAGAAAGAGCAAAATTTCGAAAATTTCCTATAGAAAGAGAAAATTTCGAAAATTTCCTATAGAAAGAGAAAATTTCGAAAATTTCCTATAGAAAAAGAAAATTTCAATAATTTCCTATAGAAAGAGAAAATTTCAAAAATTTCCTATAGAAAGAGAAAATTTCAAAAATTTCCTATAGAAAATAGAAAATTTCGAAAATTTCCTATAAAAATAGAAAATTTCGAAAATTTCGAAAATTTTCTATAGAAAGAGAAAATTTCGAAAATTTTCTATAGAAAGAGAAAACTTCGAAAATTGTCTATAGAAAGAGAAATTTCGAAAATTGTCTATAGAAAGAGAAAATTTCGAAAATTGTCTATAGAACGAGAAAATTTCGAAAATTGTCTATAGAAAGAGAAAATTTCGAAAATTGTCTATTGAAAGAGAAAATTTCGAAAATTGTCTATAGAAAGAGAAAATTTCGAAAATTGTCTATAGAAAGAGAAAATTTCGAAAATTGTCTATAGAAAGAGAAAATTTCGAAAATTGTCTATAGAAAGAGAAAATTTCGAAAATTGTCTATAGAAATAGAAAATTTCGAAAATTTTCTACAGAAAGAGAAAATTTTGAAAATTTTCTATAGAAGAGAAAATTTCGAAAATTTTCTATAGAAAGAGAAAATTTCCAAAAATTTTCTATAGAAAGAGAAAATTTCCAAAAATTTTCTATAGAAAGAGAAAATTTCCAAAAATTTCTATAGAAAGAGAAAATTTCCAAAAATTTTCTATAGAAAGAGAAAATTTCCAAAAATTTTCTATAGAAAGAGAAAATTTCCAAAAATTTTCTATAGAAAGAGAAAATTTCCAAAAATTTTCTATAGAAAGAGAAAATATCGAAAATTTTCTATAGAAAGAGAAAATTTCCAAAAATTTTCTATAGAAAGAGGAAATTTCGAAAATTTTCTATAGAAAGAGAAAATTTCGAAAATTTTCTATAGAAAGAGAAAACTTCGAAAATTTTCTATAGAAAGAGAAAATTTCGAAAATTTTCTATAGAAAGAGAAAACTTCGAAAATTTTCTATAGAAAGAGAAAATTTCGAAAATTTTCTATAGAAAGAGAAAATTTCGAAAATTTCCTATAGAAAGAGAAAATATCGAAAATAATGAAAGAGAAAATTTCGCAAATTCTATTCTTATAGAAAATTTCGAAAATGTTCTATAAGAAGAGAAATTTTGTAAAGTTTTATATAATAACAAGAATTATTTAACATTTTATATAAAAAAGAGAAATTTTTTATTTTTTTTAATTTACTATAAAATTTGAAAAATTCTGTAGAAAGAGAAAATTTTCTATAATTGGAAAATATTCTATAAAAATTTAAAAAAATATTTAAAAAAAAAAATATAAAAATTTAAAAAAAAATATTTAAAATATTTTATAAAAAGTAGACATTTTAGAAAATATTCTATGTAACTATAAATTTTCGAAAATATTCTATAAAAGCAAAGTTTTAGAAAATATTCTATGGAACGAGAAATTTTCGAAAATTTCTATGAAAAGAGAACTTTTTGAAACTTTTTTTTAAAAAAAAAAAATATCTATAACAAGAGTGTTATATTCGACCATGCCGAATCTGATATACCCACCACCAAATCATTGCCGAAAAGAATTGCTTCCTTATAAATAAACTTTGAACTTATGAATCGATGCTTTTGTTATTATGGAAAAAAGTTAATTAGTTTTCTGAATAGGATGGGGTCAATTATTGACCGATCCTCAGAAAATTTAATAGAAAGATTTTGGATCTTACTAACATGTTGATGTTTAATTTCATCGTTGTACTCGTATTTTTAAGCTATTCATGAGCGGTAAAGTCATTTTCTGAAGGGGAATTTATACGGGGGATAGGGTCAAATATAGACCGATCCTCACAGAAGTTAGTAGAGAGATTTTAGCTCATACAAAACCTATTTATGCCAAATTTTATCTCTGTACTCGCATTTTTGAGCCAGTAATAAACGTTAAAGACATTTTCTGAAGTCGACCTTATAAGGGGGGTAGGGTCAATTATGGACCGATACTCATAAAATTTGGTTAAGAGATTTATGTTCACACAAGACTTATTTATGTAGCACTTCGAAATATTAGTCGTGGAACCACAATTGTTCATATATTGAAAGTTCTTATAAGATTCTAAAATGATCCAGCCATGTCCGTCCTACTCTTTGTTGATAACACAATAGGACTGAAACTGAAAAAACTAGCGTAATTAATTATTAGACATTAATCAATCTTTTGAATTTTGAAAAGCTTGGTCCATACATAGATAAATGGCAAAGTTTTGTATGTGTCTACAATCCTCGAATGTAACACTCTTATTTGAAATCAAAATGCTACCTTTTTGGCTCACAGCTAAACTTAAACTTTGTCTTGTCAGTCTTTATACATACATACCAAACAGATAAGGCTTTTACTTTTAAATTCCAAATATAAAACTAGGTTGTAATACGAACGCATGCGACATATCTGCGAAATAAAGAAACGCTTATGCTCACAAAACAAATATGTGTTTGTATAATAGTAAAAGAGTATAAACATATACAAATATACATGTAACTATGTACATATGTAAGTATATACATACATTTTAACAGTAATTTATAATACACATCCACTTGTGAAAAAAAGTAGAAAATTCGAAAGTGTGTTCAATTTTGAAAGTGTTAATCCTTAGGGATTTTATTGATAATTTTATCATACTTACATATTTATAATTATAGCTATATGTACACATATACACATACATATATAAACATAATGTATATGTATGTAAAGTAAAATAATTTACAATATTAATTTTAATATTTATTCTCCATATATACATATGTATATTTTTTATTTATTTCAATACAATACAAAGTATTT
Organism: Lucilia sericata; assembly: GCF_015586225.1. Classification (NCBI taxonomy): domain Eukaryota; kingdom Metazoa; phylum Arthropoda; class Insecta; order Diptera; family Calliphoridae; genus Lucilia; species Lucilia sericata. The sequence goes on along the minus strand of NW_023995705.1, from coordinate 10,276 downwards.
TATGACATTTATATGTTTATAGTATATCGGACTTTAGCAAACAATAAATATAATTAAATATTTATGAAAACAAATGCTAGATTAGTATTTTACTTTAAGCTCTATAATTATTGGTGTAATTAAAAAAAATATCTATTTAATACATTCATGCATATTTATGAGTGTAACTATGTGTATATGTATATGAAATAGTATTTATTTTATAATTAACACATAAACTAACTAAATGCTACTATTATGACTTTTGGCAGTTCTTTTATGGTCTTATTTAATTTCTGTATGGCTAATAAGGGATTATAAAAATAAAAGGCATATGAAATTTAAAAACAAAACATGTTGGTACGAGGGTTGTATGACAAATTTTAGATGTAAAGGGGGAGATACAATAAAGAAAATTAGGCCAGAGGCTTTAATACCATTGTCACCATTTAAATTACTGATAGACTGATTAGTGGTGGACTATTAAACAGCTGTTGGATTTTCATTATGTGTGTCATTGTTTTCAGTTTTGCTTGTCAAGGATATAGACATATGTCATAGGTTATAGTATTGACTATAGTTGATTATAGTAGACTATACTATTGTCTATACTATAGACTATATTATAGACAATAGTATAGATAAAAAGTATAGATAATTGACATAACTATAGTCTGTACTATAGCATAGATTCTAGTATATAGACTATAAACTATAGTATATAGTCTTGACTATAGTACATATTATAGTCCGGACTACAGTACAGACTATAATCCTGTCTTGACTATAGCACAGCCTATAGTCTTGACTATAGTATAGACTATAGTCTTGACTATAGTAAAGACTATAGTCTTGACTATAGTAAAGACTATAGTCTTGACTATAGTCTATACTATAGTCAAGACTATAGTCTATACTATAGTCAAGATTATAGTCTATACTATAGTCAAGACTATAGTCTATACTATAGTCTTGACTATAGTCTTGACTATAGTATAGACTATAGTCTTGACTATAGTATAGACTATAGTCTTGACTATAGTATAGACTATAGTCTTGACTATAGTATAGACTATAGTCTTGACTATAGTATAGACTATAGTCTTGACTATAGTATAGACTATAGTCTTGACTATAGTATAGACTATAGTCCTTGACTATAGTATAGACTATAGTCTTGACTATAGTATAGACTATAGTCTTGACTATAGTATAGACTATAGACTTGACTATAGTACGGACTGTAGTCTTGACTATGTACGGACTATAGTCTTGACTATAGTACGGACTATAGTCTTGACTATAGTACGGACTATAGTCTTGACTATAGTACGGACTATAGTCTTGACTATAGTACGGACTATAGTCTTGACTATAGTACGGACTATAGTCTTGACTATAGTACGGACTATAGTCTTGACTATAGTACGGACTATAGTCTTGACTATAGTACGGACAATAGTCTTGACTATAGTACAGAATATAGTCTTGACTAGTACAGACTATAGTCTTGACTAAGTACAGAATATAGTCTTTACTATAGTACAGACTATAGTCCTGACTATAGTACAGACTATAGTACAGAATATAGTCTTGACTATAGTACAGACTATAGACTTGACTATAGTACAGACTATAGTCTTGACAATCGTACAGCCTATAGTACAGACTATTGTACCGACTATAGTCTTGATTATAGCACATTCTATAATCTTGACTACAATATTGAGTATAGTAGAGACTATAGTATTGACTATAGTACAGACTTCAATATTGACTATAGTTCAGACTATAGTCTTCATATTAGTATAGAATGCAGTATTGGCTATAGTACATATTATAGTCTTGACTATTCTATATATCATAGTCTTGACTATATAACAGATTACAAATTTGACTATAGTCCAGACTACTATAGTAGAGACTATAGCCTTGACTATAGTACAGACTATGGTCTTGACTATTGCACAGATTATAGTCTTGACTATTGAACAAGCTAATAGTCTTAACTATTGAACAAACTATAGTCCAGACGATAGTCTTGCATATAGTACAGAATATAGATTTGACTATAGCACAGACTATAGTCTTGACTATAATATTGACTATATTACAGACTACAATCTTGACTGTAATACAGACTATAGTCTTCACTTAAGTGTAGAATATAGTCTCTGCTATAGTACATATTATATTCTTGACTATTGTACATATTATAGTCTTGACTATAGTCTTGACTATACAGACTACAGTCTTGGCTATAGTACATACTATAGTCTTGAATATAATACAGACTATAGTCTTGACTGTAATACACACTATAGTCTTGACTATAATCACACTATAGTCTTGACTATAGCACACACTATAGTCTTGACTATAGTACACACTATAGTCTTGACTATAGTACACACTATAGCCTTGACTATAGTACACACTATAGTCTTGACTATAGTATAAACTATGGGTCTTGAATTATATAGACTATAGTCTTGAGTATAGTATAGACTATAGTCTTGACTACAGTACAGACTATAGTCGTGACTATTGTACAGACTACAGTTTTGACTGTAGTACATACTACAGTCTTGAATATAATACAGACTCTAGTCTTGACTATAGTACACACTATAGTATAAACTATGTTCTTGACTATTGTATAGACTATAGTCTTGTCTATAGTATAGACTATGGTCTTGACTATTGTACAGACTATGGTCTTGATAGAGTTTGTACTCTAGTCTATAGTACAGACCATAGTGTTGATTATAGTACAGACTATAGTCTTGACTATAATACAAACTGTTTAGTGTAGATGACTATAGTTTTCTATATGTATACATACATTGTTATCTATAGTAAATACTTTAGTCTTGTCGTGTTAGTAGACCACTGTAGTAGTTTATAAATATGTAACTTCAATTTACAAATTTAATTAGGAAATGAAATATTTATAAATAATTTACCATCAATATTAAAATAATAATAGAAATATCATTTCATGTCATCATTTTACTAATTTTTTCTTTAGAAAATAAAATTCTTAAAAATATATTAATATAATTAAATATTGACACTTATTCATTTAATTGGCTCATTATCTCATTGATTATAATATTATAATATTTGATGGATTGTATCTTTTCACAAGCATTAATTTTCTTTATTGATTTTCATGCTTTATATTTCTTAGGAGTATCTAAAAAGTTAAATTTTCCATTCAATATGCTAACAGTTTCTTTTGTCAGCTATTACTCATGAAAACCGCTACCGCTTTAGTAATTCCAATTTTTAGTGAACGCTTTATTAAGCATTTCTCATTTGCTGTGAAAGTAAATTAGAAAATTTAAAAACAAAAATCAATCATTATCATTATAATAGATGTTTATTCATTATGATATTGTTCATCATTATCATCTCTGTATGTATGTTTATTAATAAATCATTGTATAACCTCAAGTGAAATTTTAGGCAAGTTCTTGGTTATATTAAGCGTGAGTGTGCGTGTGTCTATTTTTGAATAGAAATTCCTTTTAAAATACTTTATCACAAGATGTACACAATAAGTTTGTCATTCCGTTTGTACGTTCTACGCTCTCTTTCTCTTTTGACATTAGTCCCCCAGTTTTATTCCATTCAATACATAATAGTCTAAATTTGGTTTAATATTACCGATTTTCACAGATTTGTTAACCTTTCGAATGTATGAACCTATTAAAATGTAGGGTATATACAATTCGTCACTTTTGTATATATAGCTCGTATTTGCTGCCTTCAATATTGGTTAATTAACACTTTATACACTTCTTCATCTTGAAATGTTTTTGGTGTACTTAAGAAAATATTTGAGATTATTAATTATTTAAAATCAAACACGTTTTCATGTTGCTATATTATTGATTATTATTAAGAATGAAGTTTATATATTTTTATATATTTATATGTGTATTATTTTTATCTACTTTCTTTCAAATTATGTCGTTCAGTGTAACCGCTAAATATTCATTAATTCAAAATTTGATTTCCCTATTCGAAAGCAGAATGTAAGTGTAATATGGGGTATTATTTCCTTATTGTCATTTCCGATAACTCGACATAATGGAATGACATACTTTAGAGATACATACATACATATGTATATATACTCAATCTACATGCATAAGAACACACAACTGCATAACAGTATAAAAAACAGATAGTTTAAAACACTTTCAAAGATTTCATAAATTAATTTTGAAAAAAGGATTATTGAAATCCTTAGATTAGATAAATCCCTTTAACCAAACCAATTCAGTAAAAGCAAACATATACATTGACGATATTAAAGGAAGATTGTTTTCAATGTATTAGACATACACACTTAGTACAATCTATATATATAAATATTAGATACATCCTGTATCCGTGAGAAATCTCAAGATATCATTATGTTTAGGCACTGATACCTCTCCAAGGTTGGATATAAAGTAACTACCAATAAAACTGATTATCTAAACCGTTTCTTCCTTTTCCCTGTCTTTGCAACTACGACAGTGCTCATTGAAGGGAAGCCCAAGTCGATTTGAATGTCTTCCTAGCACTCAGTGTCCTGTTGTTACTGCTATCAACCTTGATATATCCCGACTATTTCGGGTCATTAGATGTTTTGTGCGTTTCTCATTGAAAAAAGGTCACAATAGCATGGCCTTTTAAGCCTTTGGAAGTAAGAATCGGAGAATACTGCTTTTCATAAAATCTAAAGGAGTTGCTACTGAAACAGCATTGGAGATATCAAGAGCAGATTCCGTTCTAACAAGCACATCTTGCCTTGATACCCCTACACCACTCGCTCCTAGAACGAACACTGGCTTTGAAAACTCTATCAAAGTCCGTATATGGGCTAATATAGTCGGATAGTTGGATCAAGATTACAGGTATTAGACCTAAAATCTTATGTCCATATGTTTTTGATCTCAAACTTCAAGATGAGTTAAGCCTCGCTGCACTGTAGGCAGTTATGGCCATTATATGCAGATCTATAAGTAGGATGTGTAATAGTATTTAGAGCTTCTGAAGGACTAGTTCTTAGAGCAGCTGTTATTCCAATGCTTGCTTATCTCTGAACATACAAGATACCATTTATAACTACATATATTGGGACTACATCCCCATTTCATCCCTTAGAGTAACTCCCGAGATGCAAAAACCGTCATCTTCCTTTAGAACTATGCAGCTGGAATGGTCACTGCTGTTTCGACAACAGCATCTGGAGTCGTAATCTGCAGACCGGTAGAAATAGGAATCCATCTAATAAACCAGATAAAAGTTCTCACTATTGCAAATCCGGTATAAACAAAGTCAAATCTGATAATGCAGAGAATTTTTAATGTATTTGTAGGGAAACCAGCAAAGTATTTCTGCTCATTACTCTAGCTAGAATGACCATCTTAAACAACAACGTTAAGAGGGGGAAACTTGATCACAATATACTGAGAAGAAACGTCTTAATCCTCATATATAGATGGCTAAACAGAACTTTAAAGGAGGTTGCCAAAAGACACTTTATTCGGACTGTCATTTAACGCGGCGATGCAAATTGCTCTATACCACATGCACAGAATCTTGAGAATGGAGAACCCATTGCTATCTCTAAGTGTGATGATGCTGGTTGGTATTGTGGTATGGGATGGAACTAAGCTGGATGTGGAATCTGTGGACGAGATCACACGTCAACTTAGATATCTGATTCTCGATGAGCCAGCGAAACTATGACATGAGTTCATCAAGTTGGGCTACCTTCGTATCTTCCAAGGTGACGACAAGAATACATTAAGATAGTGATTATCTGGAGGATCCTTTAGTATCCAACAATGTACTATTTTCTTTCAGTTCAGGGAACTAGTACACATTCCATTACTATAGGGCCCAATTAATTTAGCTTTTTAATATGTTTAGTTAAACAACCGCAAATAAAACCACTTTAGTACTGATTTCAATTTCCTCCCGACATGTTTGCTATATAAAACGTAACACTGTATACATACTTAGTATATTACTTAGTGTAATGGTGTAATTATGTGGTATTACCGCGTATTGTTATAATATAGTAGGTACTTTATAAACATTACACATGTACTTAAGCTACAGTATTACCACAAATTAACAATAATTTGGAAAAATTTTAAAGACTTTAAATTAGATTAGAAAATAAACCTCTAATAAAAATAAATATTATTTATTTTTGGTTCATGATTTCTTAACCCTTTTAAAATTATAGCTTTTAAGGTTTAATATTAGATAAAAGCTTAACTTTTTATATTACATTTTTGCTTAAAGGACTTTGCCCCTTAATAACGGTTGTAAAAGGTTTAAATAAAAGCTTTGGTATTAGGTTTGGTCGTCACTGGTGTTTTTTCACATACATACATATAGGTATTAATATATTAAAGGTTTTCAAAAACACATACAGATCTAAGTTTACGCGTATCTATATAAATTTGCGTGTATATAATGTATATTTACATATACCTACATACATATATACAAATATGTATACATATGTACCTATATATGTATGTGTGTATGTTTCAAGCCAGTTGATATTTTAGTAGAGTAGTAATTATGTCCCTAAGGATAATAGTATAAACCAAACCATCTTAACGCATGATGCTTCATGGGTTTTCTTTTTTTTTCTTTCATTACAATATTGAGTGGAATAAATACGATAACAAAAGGTTTGGTAAAGTCTAATACTGAATAAAACTACAACTACACACATACTATTCTAAGGTAAAACTACACATCAAGTTAGAATACGTTACACATTCACACAGAAAATGAAAAAACGTTGCTTAGATGAGTGTGTTGATATACATATTAGGCAAGGATGTATCAGGACAATCAAAGAAGAAATTTAAACTTTAAGAAAATTTGACAAAAAGTTAAGAGTAATTGGTAACTTTTAGTAAACAAACAAATTCTTATTTTATAAACAGTTTATAAATTTGATTTTGTATGGAAATTTAGTTTTATAAACCTCTTATAAAATAAAATTTTGTTTGTGAATAAGGGGTAATAATTTCTGTGCTATCAGGCATTTTTTGTCAGTAAAGAAATTGAAAGTACTTTCTGGACTTTCCTCATATCTTATACCAACATGTAGATATACGTATTTCGTAGTGTTTGAGTATATTTAAATAAATGAAAGTACATCATATTAAACACCTTACAGCTTGTAACTCTATATAGATTAATAAAAAATGAGGTAAATTTCATAAATTTTTAAATAAGTTTTTATACAAGTTTACCCAAAGTAGTATACTCGTCTGCAGAACTTTCGTCAAATATATAAATATACATTTATTTTGGTTACTATAACTACCATAGCCCTTTATATACATACAAGGATACATAATACATGCATATAATTTACATGTATACATTAATTCATATTCATTGAATGTTTATAAGTAAAATAACTTTATTAGGGTGTAACACAAAGACAATATTTGGACAAAATCGGAATGAGTTTTCCTAAAAAAATTTGTATTTTCGTTTGTATAAAAATTCTTTAAAATTTAATTGTTTTTAAAATAAATCTAATTATTTAAAATTTTTTTCAATGTTAATAAAAAGTAACTTGAGATAGTAATTAACTTAAACTGGTTTCTTATGGTATCACCCTAATTTATCTCAATATGTAGTTAAATAGATTTGTCTAAGAACAGGTATGGGGTTTCATCATTTCATATACACATATTAAAACTGTTAACATATTTTTGTTAGTAGTGTGTGTATCTAAATAATATGTATATGTACATATGTATATTTTTTTAATGTGCTTATACATACAAACACTTTTTATCTATTAGTTTAATCAAAATCGTACATAAAATTAGTATACAGCTAACGACAAAGAAAAAGTCTTCAAAGCAGTTTGAGTAATGAAAAATTCAAATTCAATTAATTAGAGTTTCTAAACTGGTTAACAGGTTAATCAAATTATGGATTTTCTTTTTTTTTGAAAAATTTGATTGTTCTGTTCTACGACTCGGTGAAAGGGTTTCACAAAACTAAACAACATTTTTAATACAAAATTTCTTATCTTGTCTGAGCTTTTAGTGTAGATTTGCATTTAACGATTAAAGACTCAGTTTTTAAATATTTCCATACAAATTTGTAGTATTGCAATGTTGAACGTGGCCGACTATATGATACCCTACTCCAGTTGTGAGTATTAGATGTGATTTATTTTTCGTAATAAATCATTTATGTTAAATTTTATATCGGTTCCAATATATTTAAGTCTTTATATGGTGCATAGAGATAAATATAGACCGATATTTATAATATTTGTTGAATGGATTTATATTTACATGAATATATTTATTTCATATCTATTTTCAAAAGGTGTTGTACGTGTCAAATTTCAATAACATATTTTGAAAATTGGGACACAAGCTTTTCATCGATAATCAGCTAGCCAGCCGGACAAAGCTTAATCTACCAGAAAATGATTCTAAGCTAAGGGTTTACTTTAAGGTGGGTATACCAACAATAACTACTAGTTATTTAGTAATAAAGATCGGACCATAATACACCCCCTACCCCCCATATAAGACCCAGTTCTGAAAATGACTTTCTAGCTCATAGCTGGTTTAGAAATGCAAACATTTTAATTTTAAACAACGAGTTGAATATTGGAGGGGTTTCTCTCAAATTGACCCTGCCCCCTCATATAAGTTTCCCTTTCCCTATAGAAAATTTAATTAAAAGTTAGTTGGTTAGTTAGTTAGTTAGTTAGTTAGTTAGTTAGTTAGTTAGTTAGTTAGTTAGTTAGTTAGTTAGTTCGTTGTTAGTTTTTAGTTAGTTAGTTAGTTAGTTAGTTCGTTAGTTAGTCGTTCGTTAGTTCGTTCGTTAGTTAGTTGTTCGTTAGTTCGTTCGTTCGTTTTGTTTGTTCGTTCGTTAGTTTAGTTCGTTCGTTCGTTCGTTCGTTCGTTCGTTCGTCGTTCGTTAGTTCGTTCGTTCTTAGTTCGTTCTTCGTTCGTTCGTTCGTTCGTTCGTTCGTTCGTTCGTTCGTTCGTTCGTTCGTTCGTTCGTTCGTTCGTTCGTTCGTTCGTTCGTTCGTTCGTTCGTCGTTCGTTCGTTTCGTTCGTTCGTTCGTTCGTTAGTTCGTTCGTTCGTTCTTCGTTCGTTCGTTCGTTCGTTCGTTGTTCGTTCGTTCGTTCGTTCGTTTCGTTCGTTTCGTTCGTTCTTTGTTCGTTCGTTTTCGTTCGTTCGTTCGTTCGTTCGTTCGTTCGTTCGTTTCTTTCGTTCGTTCGTTCGTTCGTTCGTTCTTCGTTCGTTCGTTCGTTCGTTCGTTCGTTCGTTCGTTCGTTCGTTCGTTCGTTCGTTCGTTTCGTTTTTTCGTTCGTTCGTTCGTTCGTTCGTTCGTTCGTTCGTTCGTTCGTTCGTTCGTTCGTTCGTTCGTTCGTTCGTTCGTTCGTTCGTTCGTTCGTTCGTTCGTTCTTCGTTCGTTCGTTCGTTCCGTTCGTTCGTTCGTTCGTTCGTTCGTTCGTTCGTTTCGTTCGTTCGTTCGTTCGTTCGTTCGTTCGTTCGTTCGTTCGTTCGTTCGTTCGTTCGTTCGTTGTTCGTTCGTTCGTTCGTTGTTCGTTCGTTCGTTCGTTCGTTCGTTCGTTCGTTCGTTCTTCGTTCGTTCGTTCGTTCGTTCGTTCGTTCGTTCGTTCGTTCGTTCGTTCGTTCGTTCGTTCGTTCGTTCGTTCGTTCGTTCGTTTTGTTCGTTCGTTCGTTCGTTCGTTCGTTCGTTCGTTCGTCTCTCTCCCCCCCCCCCCCGGCGGCGGCGGCCCGCGCGCTTCCCTCCCTCCCTCCCTCCCTCCCTCCCTCCCTCCCTCCCTCCCTCCCTCCCTCCCTCCCTCCCTCCCTCCCTCCTCCCTCCCTCCCTCCCTCCCTCCCTCCTCACTCCCTCACCTCCCTACCTCCCTCCCTCCCTCCCTCCCTCCCACTCCCTCCCTACCTCCCTACCTCCTCCCTCCCTACTCCCTCCTACTCCCTACTACTACCTACTCCTCCTCCTCCTACTCCCTCACTACTCTCCCTACTCCCTAACTCCTCCCTCCTCCTAACTAACTACCTCCCTAACTAACTACTCCCTCCCTCTCCTCCTCCCTCCCTCCCTAACTAACTAACTAACTAACTAACTAACTAACTAACTACTAACTAACTAACTAACTAACTAAACTAACTAACTAACTAACTAACTAACTAACTACTAACTAACTACTAACTAACTACTAACTAACTAACTACTAACTAACTAACT